>NC_079231.1:23220708-23345708 GCF_029633865.1 Lampris incognitus | reverse complement strand
GAGAGAGAGAGAGAGAGAGAGAGAGAGAGACGGACAAAAGCCAGGCTGTGTGGTGTATGAGTGTGTCTGTGTCTGTGTGTGGCACAGTCGTTGGCGAGCCTTCCTACAGACTACGACTTGGGCCGTCTCGGATGAAAGATGACTAAACGCGGTGATATCTGTGGTCACGGCTCCAAGACGGTGGTCCTACTTCGCACTGTGAGACAGGTTCAAAGTGGTGGTCCTACGTCACACTGTGAGACAGGGTCAGAGACGGCCGTTATCACGGTCTTGCGACCGAAGACAACCTGAGACGAAAGTGTGACGGTGTCAGAAATGTAGGACGACCATCTCACAACGTGACTGCCGCTGTACGTCGACTAACCAACCAGTAGGGATGCAGCAGGAAATGACGCACCGATCAACGCCAATCTTTGCTGGCGCTGAACACAAACAAACACACTGTTAGCATCTGTGACCCACAGGCCGTGGACTCAACACAACGAGCAACAAAACGAGCCGCGGTGACTACTGGAAGGACTCGGTTCCTGCTTGGCGTCATGTTGCTCCACCAGCGGCGCAGCTTGATGACACGCACTGACGCGGCGCGCACGCTGATGACGTTTTTATGGACTTGTGTTGTGGCCTGCGATTCAGTTGTGTTATCACCATACAGTCTACACACATCACACTTGATGTCGTACCCAAGTCTACTAGATCCGTATCGCACAGCGTGGCCTGCAGTACTCTTACAGGACTGCTAGACTCTGCTAGACTCTGCTAGACTCTGACTGTGTGTACAGTTGTGTTATCACCATACAGTCTACACACATCACACTTGATGTCGTACCCAAGTCTACTAGATCCGTATCGCACAGTGTGGCCTGCAGTACTCTTACAGGACTGCTAGACTCTGCTAGACTCTGCTAGACTCTGACAGTGTGTACAGTTGTGTTATCACCATACAGTCTACACACATCACACTTGATGTCGTACCCAAGTCTACTAGAT
Source organism: Lampris incognitus (assembly GCF_029633865.1). Taxonomy (NCBI): domain Eukaryota; kingdom Metazoa; phylum Chordata; class Actinopteri; order Lampriformes; family Lampridae; genus Lampris; species Lampris incognitus. The sequence continues at coordinate 23,344,718 of NC_079231.1, read as the reverse complement.
CCGTATCGCACAGTGTGGCCTGCAGTACTCTTACAGGACTGCTAGACTCTGCTAGACTCTGCTAGACTCTGACAGTGTGTACAGTTGTGTTATCACCATAGTCTACACACATCACACTTGATGTCGTACCCAAGTCTACTAGATCCGTATCGCACAGTGTGGCCTGCAGTTCTCTTACAGGACTGCTAGACTCTGACAGCCTGTAGGAGGCTCAAGGGGAGGGTGTCTATGTGTCCCTGTGGTTTTTCTTGTACGCACTCGTGTGTCTGCCTGCCTACCTGTGAAGCCTGCCCATTGGCCCACGTCTGTGTCTAAATACGAGTCTTATCCCCGTGTCTCATTAGTCTTCCGGCCTTAGCATGTCTGCCTCGGCCTCCCGCCTCCTCCGCTCCTCCTCCACCTCCCCTGCAACCTCTGCGTCACTAACCATGCTGCCCTGAAATAATGGGCCCTTCACATCTTTTCACCTCTGCAAACACTGCCCAGCCCTGCTGATGGTAACGTCTGCTCAATTGCCACTGAAAGATGGCTTTTATCTGCAGCCACATCAGGATGACACCGCTCGCCATCAAAGCAGCGCAGACCGGCTCCGGGGTATTTTTGGAGGATGATTTTCTCCAGTAAAAATGAAAGGGAGTGTGTGTGTGTGTGTGTGTGTGTGTGTGTGTGTGTGTGTGTGTGTGTGCGTGTTTTGCCTATGCTCTTGTCCTCGTCCCCCCCCACCTTTTTACCACAGCCTTTCCTCCCCCAATTCCATCCCCACTTCTTACTTGTGTCACACTGGGAGCGTCTCTTCTCGACCGTCTCTCACCTGACCTTCGCTGCCAACTAGTGGACACTGCTGTTCAAACGCTTGCAATGCGTTACAAAGGTAAACCAGGACCAGGAACTGGAACACGTTATTCGAACGCTTTATTTCATGCACTTCCTCGCATGACATGGAAGAAAACCTCGTTTCCCCCAGCCCACAGCAGAGCGACGCGAAGACAGAAACACATATCTAGGGCGCCCGGGTGGCGTGGCGGTCTAGTCCGTTGCCTACCAACACGAGGATCGCCAGTTCAAATCCCAAAAATCCCTACAGACTCAATTGGGTATGTGTCCTGATCGCTGCACCAGCACCGCCTCTGCTTGGTCGGGGCGCCTGTTCGGGGGGGGGGGGGGGGTGACTGAGGAGAATAGTGTGGTCCTCCCACACGCTACGGCCCCCTGGTGAAACTCCTCACTGTCAGGTGAAAAGAAGCAGCTGGCGACTCCACATGTATGGGAGGAGGCATGTGGTAGTCTGCAGCCCTCCCTGGATCGGCAGAGGGGGTTGGAGCCGAGACCGGGACGGCTCGGAAGAGAGGGGTAATTGAAGGAAACGAACGCCAGCCAGGATGACTGTCAGAAGTGCCGGTCTGCGTGGGCTAGCAGTTAGCTTAGCCGGCCCCCTTTCCGCGTCCTGTCAGACCACCTTCAGTGTTACCCCCTCGGTTGCAGCTCCCTGGGCCCACAGGACCCAGCAGACCAAGCTCCCCCAGCCAATCCAGCGCCAGCTCTCCCAGCCATCAAACCAAGACACAAACTGAAACGCAGATGTGGACAAAGACACTACATGGACGGTGCTGGGTGAGGCCGCCGCAAACGTGAAATCGCGCCGCCGTGAAATGAGTTTTAATTCCTGTGGCGACGGTGCCACAAGCAGCCAGTAGGTGAGCGGGTCAGGGGGTCAGTAGCCGCGGTGTCTCGATGGCATCTCTGACACCACCTCACCGCCAGCCGCCCCACTAGCCGAGTTAAGCGATAGTGCGCTTGTGAGCCTTCTCGCTTCATGTTGTGTACTTGTATTTTTCCTGCAGCAGGGCAGATGTGAGAGATCGCGTAGCGGAAAGAAGGAAAGATAGAGGGAGGACAGGGAAAGACAGATGATGACTGGAGGCCCTTTTTTTCCCCCCATTGCTTTTCATGGCCACCACACAAACACCCCACCCAGCTCAGGTCAACATTTACATGTGCGGAATTAGCCTGCACTTCCCACTGATACACACACACACACACACACACTCACACGCACACACACATACACACACACACACACACACATACACTTTTACATTTAACTTAGGCCTCAACTAAAGCTGATTCATAGAGTAGTAGAAACGGGGGGGGGGCTGTTCAGATACTTTTAGGATCACATCAGCTTCCCTCTAGGCCTAAATTTGGAGTGTGTGTGTGTGTGTGTGTGTGAGTGTGTGTGAGTGTTTGTGTGTGTGCGTGCGGCGGCGGGCCATGACTATGACTTGAAAAGGGGAGTGTCCGCTTGTCCACACAGCATAGGCAGTGACGCATGCCTTTGGTTTTGAGAGCAGAAGGGTGTGTGTGTGTGTGTGTGTGTGTGTGTGTGTGTGTGTGTGTGTGTGTGTGTGTGTGTGTGTGTGTGTGTGTAACACTGAGGCCAACTTTTTATCTTTGTGTTTATATGTTTGTTTGTGTTTATTTGCATTCCTATACGTGTTTGTGTCAGAGCAACGTTGAATGCCTGTGTTTTCATATGTACGAGAGAGAGAGCGAGAGAGAAGAGAGAGAGCGAGAGAGAGAAGAGAGGAGAGAGAGAGGAGAGAGAGAAGAGAGAGGAGAGAGAGAAGAGAGAGAGGAGAGAGAGAGCGAGGAGAGAGATAAGAGAGAGAGAGGAGAGCGAGGAGAGAGAGAGCGAGAGGAGAGAGAGAAGAGAGCGAGTGGAGAGAGAGGAGAGAGAGAAGAGAGAGGGGGGAGAGAAGAAAGAGGGAAGAGAGGACAGAGAAGAGAGAGCGAGAGGAGAGAGAGCGAGAGGAGAGAGAGCGAGAAGAGAGAGGAGAGAGAGGACAGAGAAGAGAGAGGGGGGGAGAGAAGAAAGAGGGAAGAGAGGACAGAGAAGAGAGAGGGGGAGAGAGAGAGAGAGAGAGACATGTTTGTGTGCATGGGCATATGCTGCGTCTTACCACGGTGACGCATGCACCGGGGTTCCAGCGCCTGGCGCAGTGTAAGCAGCCTGCGTCAGCCTGGCTGCCGGTGCATGGGGCGCTCAGCCAGTCGTGCAGTAGTACTCCAGTTGTCAACACGGCATTAAATTGTCACTGTTTTGCAGCGTTGCCCACGTCCTGTTTCTAAGGACGGTAGCTTTGCAGCGGCAGGGCGCCGCACGTCTTCCCTTAACCGATTCTGCTATGCACAGAGTGAACGCGCTTTATTTGGTGGGAAGATGGCGGCGCTAGCCCGCGTTCGCGGCGGCCTCGCCTAGCATCGACCGTGCGGTGTTTTTGTCTGCGTCACCGTGTGGAGTGCGGGGGGAGGCGTCGAAGGTGTCTGGCTGGGAGAGCCGGCGTTGGATCGGCTGGGGGAGCCTGGTCTGCGGCGTCTGAGGGGCCCAGGGACCACGGCCCCTGCCTGGAGCTGCGCCCGGGGAGGAAAGCGGGGCGGGCTAAGCTAACTGCTAGCCCAGCCAGACCATGGATGTATTGTAGTAGAACTGGATGCCGGAGCTAAAAATGGCGCCTGTTCATTCCTATGAGAATTGCTCGCCTGGCGCATATGCAGAAACAGTTTCTGGCTTCCGGGTTACTTCCGGGTACATGGGGCCCACTGAATATGCGCAGTAGTGTTGCTCCCATCATGCCTCTTGGCTATGAGAACGGCTCGTACACAGCTGTGCCGTCATCCGGGGGGGAAATACTTTTCTGGGGGTTTTTTGGGCTTTGGACATTTTTTAAAAAAAAGATTAAAACCCCGTGGCTTAAAAGTGTACACTACAAAGACTAATAACGGACCATGATTATAGCTGCAGGTGTCCTGTCAGCAGTTTTACAGGCGTCTCTTTTACAATGGTGGTCTATGGGGAAAATGCTTTTGGGTGCGCAGGGGATTTTTTTGCTGCAATACCGCGAGTGACCACTGGGGAAAAAGTTGGCTGCTAGGCTGAGCGGCGGCGCCGTATGCGGTTCTGCTACAATACAGCCATGATGCAGACCGGCGGTTCCGACCGTCGTCCTGGCTGGCGTTCGTCCTCTGGACAGAGGGCTTTTTTGGACTGCGTCGCACTGAGTGGACCGCGTTGTTCACTATTTGTTTTTGTTTTTCTTTGTCTGTTTTTGTATATTTTTGGCGGTGTCGTTTTTGGGAAATTGCGGACGTGTGTTTTTGGTGTTGCATTGCTGTGGGCTGGGAGAGACGAGATTTCCTCTCTTTGTCTATGCAAGTACACGTGAGAGACGACAATAAATTGTCCCTGGTTATTTCAGGTGGCACCAGCAGGAAGTGAGTTAAACCCCCTCACCTGCAGCACTTCACGCCATGCTCCGTCTCACAGGAATTTAACCCCTAACCCTGGCTATTATGTGCCACGTGCTACACAAGCTTGCGTAATGTCTACCGCATAGTGTTGCAAATGTTAAACAGAATCCTTCGTACTTGCATTTCATAGTTTTTTTCCCTTCCATATCTAAAATGGTCATTTCTTATGCGTTAAGTCAAATTTTGCAACCTGTCTGTCTTTCAAACGCGTCCAACCCTTATTTTATATTTGGAAACAAAGGCGGCTGTCATCCAGTAGAGGAGTACTTTTTTTTATTATTCCCCTGTTTGGCAAAACTGTTCTTTCTGATGATGAAGGATTTCAGGATTTTTTTTTTTGGATCCCCCCCCTCCCCCCTTTTTTTCCTCCCCAGATGTATCTGGTCAGTTATTAGTGCATGAAATGAAATGAAGGATGCAGTGTTCCTGACTCCTGATGGCTGCATATGGACAGCCATTCCAGCGTGGCCGGTGGAAAGCCCAGACGCAGAGTTTCAGGGACATATCTTTATCCTTCTGAATATAATGAAATCCTGGAGGGCGTCCGGGAAGCGTGGCCGTCTATTCCGTTGCCTACCAGCACGGGGATCTCCGGTTCGAATCCCCGTGTTGCCTCCGGCTTGGTCGGGCGTCCCTACAGACACAATTGGCTGTGTCTGCAGGTGGGAAGCTGGATGTGGGTACGTGTCCTGATCACTGCACTAGCGCCTCCTCTGGTCGGTCAGGGCACCTTTTCGGGGGGGGGGATAGGGTGATCCTCCCACGCGCTACGCCCCCCTGGTGAAACTCCTCACTGTCAGGTGAAAAGAAGCGGCTGGTGACTCCACATGTATGGGAGGAGACATGTGATAGTCCGCAGCCCTCCCTGGCTCGGTAGAGGGGGTGGAGCAGCGACCGAGACGGCTCGGAAGAGTGGGGTAATTGGCCAAGTACAATTGGGAGAAAACGGTGTAAAAAATCCCCCCCCCCAAAAAAAGAAAAGAACAGCTGGATGTCTGGACTGTGTGTGGTCAGTGTTGGACACTGTGGCCAGTTGGTTACAGGGAGAGTCAGTGGTAGTGTCTGTCATGTAATAGTCAGTGGTAGTGTCTCATGTAATAGTCGGTGGTAGTGTCTGTCATGTTATAGTCAGTGGTAGTGTCTGTCATGTAATAGTCAGTGGTAGTGTCTCATGTAATAGTCGGTGGTAGTGTCTGTCATGTTATAGTCAGTGGTAGTGTCTGTCATGTAATAGTCAGTGGTAGTGTCTCATGTAATAGTCGGTGGTAGTGTCTGTCATGTTATAGTCAGTGGTAGTGTCTGTCATGTAATAGTCAGTGGTAGTGTCTCATGTAATAGTCGGTGGTAGTGTCTCATGTAATAGTCAGTGGTAGTGTCTCATGTAATAGTCGGTGGTAGTGTCTGTCATGTTATAGTCAGTGGTAGTGTCTGTCATGTAATAGTCAGTGGTAGTGTCTGTCATGTAATAGTCAGTGGTAGTGTCTGTCATGTTATAGTCAGTGGTAGTGTCTGTCATGTTATAGTCAGTGGTAGTGTCTCATGTTATAGTCAGTGGTAGTGTCTCATGTAATAGTCGGTGGTAGTGTCTCATGTAATAGTCGGTGGTAGTGTCTGTCATGTTATAGTCAGTGGTAGTGTCTGTCATGTAATAGTCAGTGGTAGTGTCTGTCATGTAATAGTCAGTGGTAGTGTCTGTCATGTTATAGTCAGTGGTAGTGTCTGTCATGTTATAGTCAGTGGTAGTGTCTCATGTTATAGTCAGTGGTAGTGTCTCATGTAATAGTCGGTGGTAGTGTCTCATGTAATAGTCAGTGGTAGTGTCTCATGTAATAGTCAGTGGTAGTGTCTGTCATGTTATAGTCGGTGGTAGTGTCTGTCATGTTATAGTCAGTGGTAGTGTCTCATGTAATAGTCAGTGGTAGTGTCTGTCATGTAATAGTCGGTGGTAGTGTCTGTCATGTAATAGTCGGTGGTAGTGTCTGTCATGTAATAGTCGGTGGTAGTGTCTGTCATGTAATAGTCAGTGGTAGTGTCTGTCATGTAATAGTCAGTGGTAGTGTCTCATGTAATAGTCGGTGGTAGTGTCTCATGTAATAGTCGGTGGTAGTGTCTCATGTAATAGTCGGTGGTAGTGTCTGTCATGTTATAGTCAGTGGTAGTGTCTGTCATGTAATAGTCAGTGGTAGTGTCTGTCATGTAATAGTCAGTGGTAGTGTCTGTCATGTTATAGTCAGTGGTAGTGTCTGTCATGTTATAGTCAGTGGTAGTGTCTCATGTAATAGTCGGTGGTAGTGTCTCATGTAATAGTCGGTGGTAGTGTCTCATGTAATAGTCAGTGGTAGTGTCTCATGTTATAGTCGGTGGTAGTGTCTGTCATGTTATAGTCAGTGGTAGTGTCTGTCATGTTATAGTCAGTGGTAGTGTCTCATGTAATAGTCAGTGGTAGTGTCTGTCATGTAATAGTCGGTGGTAGTGTCTCATGTAATAGTCAGTGGTAGTGTCTCATGTAATAGTCAGTGGTAGTGTCTGTCATGTAATAGTCGGTGGTAGTGTCTGTCATGTTATAGTCAGTGGTAGTGTCTCATGTAATAGTCAGTGGTAGTGTCTGTCATGTAATAGTCGGTGGTAGTGTCTGTCATGTAATAGTCGGTGGTAGTGTCTGTCATGTAATAGTCGGTGGTAGTGTCTGTCATGTAATAGTCAGTGGTAGTGTCTGTCATGTAATAGTCAGTGGTAGTGTCTGTCATGTTATAGTCAGTGGTAGTGTCTGTCATGTACTAGTCAGTGGTAGTGTCTCATGTTATAGTCAGTGGTAGTGTCTCATGTAATAGTCGGTGGTAGTGTCTCATGTAATAGTCAGTGGTAGTGTCTCATGTAATAGTCAGTGGTAGTGTCTGTCATGTTATAGTCGGTGGTAGTGTCTGTCATGTTATAGTCAGTGGTAGTGTCTCATGTAATAGTCAGTGGTAGTGTCTGTCATGTAATAGTCGGTGGTAGTGTCTGTCATGTAATAGTCGGTGGTAGTGTCTGTCATGTAATAGTCGGTGGTAGTGTCTGTCATGTAATAGTCGGTGGTAGTGTCTGTCATGTAATAGTCAGTGGTAGTGTCTGTCATGTAATAGTCGGTGGTAGTGTCTCATGTAATAGTCAGTGGTAGTGTCTGTCATGTTATAGTCAGTGGTAGTGTCTGTCATGTTATAGTCAGTGGTAGTGTCTCATGTTATAGTCAGTGGTAGTGTCTCATGTAATAGTCGGTGGTAGTGTCTCATGTAATAGTCAGTGGTAGTGTCTCATGTAATAGTCAGTGGTAGTGTCTGTCATGTTATAGTCGGTGGTAGTGTCTGTCATGTTATAGTCAGTGGTAGTGTCTCATGTAATAGTCAGTGGTAGTGTCTGTCATGTAATAGTCGGTGGTAGTGTCTGTCATGTAATAGTCGGTGGTAGTGTCTGTCATGTAATAGTCGGTGGTAGTGTCTGTCATGTAATAGTCAGTGGTAGTGTCTGTCATGTAATAGTCAGTGGTAGTGTCTCATGTAATAGTCGGTGGTAGTGTCTCATGTAATAGTCGGTGGTAGTGTCTCATGTAATAGTCGGTGGTAGTGTCTGTCATGTTATAGTCAGTGGTAGTGTCTGTCATGTAATAGTCAGTGGTAGTGTCTGTCATGTAATAGTCAGTGGTAGTGTCTGTCATGTTATAGTCAGTGGTAGTGTCTGTCATGTTATAGTCAGTGGTAGTGTCTCATGTAATAGTCGGTGGTAGTGTCTCATGTAATAGTCGGTGGTAGTGTCTCATGTAATAGTCAGTGGTAGTGTCTCATGTTATAGTCGGTGGTAGTGTCTGTCATGTTATAGTCAGTGGTAGTGTCTGTCATGTTATAGTCAGTGGTAGTGTCTCATGTAATAGTCAGTGGTAGTGTCTGTCATGTAATAGTCGGTGGTAGTGTCTCATGTAATAGTCAGTGGTAGTGTCTCATGTAATAGTCAGTGGTAGTGTCTGTCATGTAATAGTCGGTGGTAGTGTCTGTCATGTTATAGTCAGTGGTAGTGTCTCATGTAATAGTCAGTGGTAGTGTCTGTCATGTAATAGTCGGTGGTAGTGTCTGTCATGTAATAGTCGGTGGTAGTGTCTGTCATGTAATAGTCGGTGGTAGTGTCTGTCATGTAATAGTCAGTGGTAGTGTCTGTCATGTAATAGTCAGTGGTAGTGTCTGTCATGTTATAGTCAGTGGTAGTGTCTGTCATGTACTAGTCAGTGGTAGTGTCTCATGTTATAGTCAGTGGTAGTGTCTCATGTAATAGTCGGTGGTAGTGTCTCATGTAATAGTCAGTGGTAGTGTCTCATGTAATAGTCAGTGGTAGTGTCTGTCATGTTATAGTCGGTGGTAGTGTCTGTCATGTTATAGTCAGTGGTAGTGTCTCATGTAATAGTCAGTGGTAGTGTCTGTCATGTAATAGTCGGTGGTAGTGTCTGTCATGTAATAGTCGGTGGTAGTGTCTGTCATGTAATAGTCGGTGGTAGTGTCTGTCATGTAATAGTCGGTGGTAGTGTCTGTCATGTTATAGTCGGTGGTAGTGTCTGTCATGTAATAGTCGGTGGTAGTGTCTCATGTAATAGTCGGTGGTAGTGTCTGTCATGTAATAGTCGGTGGTAGTGTCTGTCATGTAATAGTCGGTGGTAGTGTCTGTCATGTAATAGTCAGTGGTAGTGTCTCATGTAATAGTCGGTGGTAGTGTCTGTCATGTAATAGTCGGTGGTAGTGTCTGTCATGTAATAGTCGGTGGTAGTGTCTCATGTAATAGTCGGTGGTAGTGTCTGTCATGTAATAGTCGGTGGTAGTGTCTGTCATGTAATAGTCGGTGGTAGTGTCTGTCATGTTATAGTCGGTGGTAGTGTCTGTCATGTAATAGTCGGTGGTAGTGTCTCATGTAATAGTCAGTGGTAGTGTCTGTCATGTAATAGTCGGTGGTAGTGTCTCATGTAGTAGTCAGTGGTAGTGTCTCATGTAATAGTCGGTGGTAGTGTCTCATGTAATAGTCGGTGGTGGTGTCTGTAATGTAATAGTCGGTGGTAGTGTCTCATGTAATAGTCGGTGGTGGTGTCTGTCATGTGTGTTCCTTGATAACAATTGTTCATCTGAGAGTTTCTGTAGTGGTCCCAGTAATATTAGTTGTTAAAGTGGACAGAAGTAGCATATCACATGACATGATTAAGCTGCATCCGAATAATAAAAAAAAAATTATAAATTCAGTTGCCAGAACAATACATTCCACTCATCTTGGGATGTTTGATTTGAAAGGGAACTTAATTTAATTGTAATTATAACCACGCTAATTATCTCTTTAGTCTTCCCTTTCATCTGTTTCTATCAGCGGATGTCTCTCATTTGCCTAAGACTCACTGTGTTGAGCGTTATGTAAGAGTGATTGTTATTCGGGATGCTTTAACTCTGGACTGTCCCTCATGCCTCTCGTGGAGGGCCGTTTCGTCCTACTCTGCTCCATGCAGGACCGTCACGCTGCCTAACCAGATGTGGAAAGAGCAGCGAACTATTCTGGTCTTAGCGTTTCGGTAGTGCCCATGAGCAAGCAATACTTTCCGTCCGTCCGTTACTGTGCGATAAACGAGGAGCTGGAATCACCGCGCCGATTCAGCGGCCAACAGGGAAACTCCCACTTCCGTGTTCACCAGCGACGTTGATGGTCGGCCGACCAATCGTGAGTCACCTGATCCAGCGGCCCAATCGTGTCAGACATGATCGCTCAGTCACTCTTAACATGGCTGCTCGGGATCGTTGGCGTTTGTAGGCCTGGCCCGCTGGTCCGGTCCTGCCAAAAACAAGACTAACAAGTGACAGTTAGGCAGCACGGTGATGCAGCGGTTAGCACGGTCACCTCACAGCAAGAAGGTCCTGGGTTCGAGCCCCAGGGTAGTCCAACCTTGGGGGGTCGTCCCGGGTCGTCGTCTGTGTGGAGTTTGCATGTTCTCCCGTGTCTGCGTGGGTTTCCTCCGGGGGCTCCGGTTTCCTCCCACAGTCCAAAGACATGTAGGTGATAATCTGGCGGCCTGTCCAGGGCGTCTCCCCGCCTGCCGCCCAGTGGCTGCTGGGATAGGCTCCAGCATCCCCGCGACCCCGCGACCCCGAGAGCAGGATAAGCGGTTCAGATGATGGGTGGATGGGTGGAAGTGACGGTTGGTTTTTGAAGTGTGCAATACTCACAAGGTACGAGGGCTGTGTGTTGTCAGGAATCTGGCTATAAGAGCCGTAACAGGGGTCACGACGGGGGTTCGACCGACATGGGTTGTTTTCAGGGCCGATACCGATTATTGGCAAGTTGTATCACAATATATTGAATCGCAACTTGCAGTTCAATATAGTGTGATACGTTGCGATCCTGTGAGCAAGGTGGGTTCATACTGCGATTTCATAGGCTGTGTTCTTCGTGTTTACGCTACTTCCTGTCTGAGGTTACGTTGTTACAGTGGAGTGGAAGGGTCAAATGGCTGACGATAGATACAACACTGCTGTCTAAGGGTGGCGGGTTTCCACGCAACACAACCTTGAGCGCTGTCTGCCACAAGTCTTCCCATGTAAACTATCAATTCAAAGTCGACAGGGCGTCTGGGTAGCGTAACGGTCTATTCTGTTGCCTACCAACACGGGGATCGCCGGTTCGAATCCCCGTGCTACCTCCAGCTGGGTCGGGCGTCCCTACAGACACAATTGTCCCTACAGACAAAATTGTCCGTGTCTGCGGGTGGGAAGCCGGATGTGGGTACGTGTCCTGGTCGCTGCACTAGCGCCTCCTCTGGTTGGTCGGGGCGCCTGTTCGGGGAGGGGGGGGGAACTGGGGGGAATAGTGTGATCCTCCCACGTGCTCCGTCCCCCTGGTGAAACACCTGCCTGTCAGGTGAAGAGAAGCAGCTGGCGACTCCACATGTAGGGGAGGAGTCATGTGGTGGTCTGCAGCCCTCCCCGGATCGGCAGAGGAGGTGGAGCAGCGACCGGGACGGTGCAGAAGAGTGGGGTAAATGGCCGAGTACACGTGGGGAGAAAAAAAGGGGGGGGGGGTAGGCGATAGCTTTCTCACAGTATCACAAAACAAGTGTATCAGTATCTTTTTACACCCCTACTAGATACTAGTAAATTCTGCCCGCTAGTGCCCTAACTACCCCCCCCCCCGCCTCCTGCCCTGTGGAAGAGTGGGTGCTGGGGTGTTTGAGGTGGAGTCAGGTGTATGTATCCCTCGGGTAGTGCTACCATTTAGCTTCACGTGTGAGAACTCGCCTCCCAGGAGGTGGGAGGTGAAGGGCAGCAGGGTCAGCTCACCAGCCTGTGAGTTCCTTCTGCCCCCCCCCTCCCCCCCCCCCACGTTGTTCCCCTTCCCTCTGCTGTTCCCCCTCTCTTTCTCACTTCTTTCTTTCCCTCCCGGTTGTCTTTCCTTTTCCTCGGACCCCCCCGCCCCCCCCCCGCCCCCTCTCTGTCTACACTTCAGTAAATCATTGACAGCCCCTCCCTTAAACAGGAACGAGAGACTCGTTATCACACACACCTGAGGAATTCAGGGCCCGGGTGGGAAGTGGGCGGGGCCAGATTTGAGCCGCCAGGGCAGTGTGTGTGTGTGATTTTATTTGGGGGGGGGGGGCTAAGAACAGCCCATGACTCAGTGGCAATTCAATTTTCAATTTTACTATCTACAATCTATTCCTCAAAATGTCATTAGTAGAGCCAAATGTCTCCTTTTAGTCTAAATTAATAGTCTGTTGTTGCACATGTGGACGTTAATTTCGTTTTTGATTTTCTCCGAATGGATCATTCGTCTGAAATGGAATCCCTTTCAAAGGGTCTTGAACTTAACTTGTGTACACCTGTCACAGCGCTGTTACATTGTTCCTTTGTTCTGCCCATTCTATCAACAGCTCGCCCAAGTCTAGCATGCCCAGCATCTTGTAACGTCAAACGTTAATTCTATCGTTTCGGGCGTCCGGGTAGCGTAGCGGTCTATTCTGTTGCCTACCAACACAGGGATCGCCGGTTCGAGTCCCCGTGTTACCTCCAGCTTGGTCAGGCGTCCCTACAGACACAATTGGCCGTGTCTGCGGATGGGAAACTGGATGTGGGTATGTGTCCTGGTCGCTGCACTAGCGCCTCCTCTGGGTGGTCGGGGCACCTGTTTGGAACTGGGGGGAATAGCGTGATCCTCCTACGTGCTACGTCCCCCTGGTGAAACTCCTCCCTGTCAGGTGAAAAGAAGCGGCTGGCGACTCCACATGTATGGGAGGAGGCATGTGGTAGTCTGCAGCCCTCCCCGGATCAGCAGAGGGGGTGGAGCAGCGACCGGGACGGCTCGGAAGAGTGGGGTAACTGGCCGGGTACAATCGGAGCGAAACGGGTGGGGGGGGTCCCCAAAAAAAGTCACAGTACAACAGTGTTGCCATACAGTTTGATGTAGTTTGTGTTACATTAGATTGCCTGTGTTCACGTTGGTCTGACAACCCCCCCCCCGCACACTTTTTCTCCCCAGTTGCACCCGACAAATTACCCCACTCTTCTGAGCCGTCCCGGTCTCTGCTCCACCCCCTCTGCTGATCCGGGGAGGGCTGCAGACTACCACATACCTCCTCCCATACACGTGGAGTCACCAGCCGCTTCTTTTCACCTGACAGTGAGGAGTTTCACCAGGGGGACGCAGCACGTGGGAGGATCACGCTATTCCCCCCAGTCCCCCCCCCCCAAACAGACGCCCTGACCGACCAGAGGAGGCGCTAGTGCAACGACCAGGACACATACCCACATCTGGCTTCCCAACCGCAGACACGGCCAATTGTGTCTGTAGGGACGCCCGACCAAGCCGGAGGTACCACGGGGATTCAAACCGGCGATCCCCGTGTTGGTAGGCAGCGGAATAGGCTGCTACGCTACCCGGACGCCCAAAAATCCATTTTGACAAGGGTGGGGGCGACTAAAAAGCAACAGTGGCTGCTCCACCTTGTTTGTAGCTCTCGTTGCCAGAGGGAGAGTCAGATTGGGGGAAGCCGTGGATTTTAGCCTTAAACGTACGTTCTTGTCAAACCAAAAGTATTGCAAATGTAGGGTTTTTTTTTTCACTTCTAAACATTTATGTTCATAATATTTCTGGAAATGTCAACCCTAGTCATACACTGAGCTTTAAAAAGTGTTAACTCTTGGCGGGGGGGTCAAGTTAAGGGAGTCGCTCTGCAGGATTTCCATCCCCCGGTTGCTATTTCCAGACTGATAAAAGAACCGAGCTCGGCTCGGGGTGTATGCTCCGTTCACCTCCCTGGTCACGAGCCGTAGGTGGGAAGATGGCCTCCTCTCTGCCTTCAGACTGTAATTGAGCCTCAGGCCTGCAAGGTCTCAATCATCATCCTTAACTGATTACCATGTGATGCTCTAATAACTGTCTTGGAGTGTCCTTTTTCGGGTGCAGAGACAGAGAGGGAAAAAGGAAGGAAAAAAAAAAGCCAAAGATGGGAAAATCGCATAGATGCCTCCATCCCTCCCATCCACTCATCCCTCCCTCCTCCCTCACTTCTTCCTCTCCTCTTTGCTCTAGTCGTTGCACACAGTTTCCACAGGGTTGTCCCCGGCCCTGGGGCTTGTAATTACTGCCTCTGTGGCCTGGCACGTACCGCTCCGCTCCTCCCTCCCCCTTACTCAGCCCGCTAGCAGTTGGCCACTGGGCAGCTCCGCCGGGCCTAGCCCTGGGCCTGGGCAACACAAGTGTGGCATCCCGCAAAGAGAGCACGGTCCTGCAAGGCAGCCGGCTGGCACGTATAAACACGCTACATTCGGCGTCGCAGGTAGCTCCCCCGTTGCTTCGACTCCCCCCCTCCTCCTGCCCCGGTGTTTCCCGCTTCTCGTTCCTGCTATTCCGGTTGCATAATATTAATGACCGGTCTGTCCAGGGTTACCAGAGCTGAAAACAGGTTGGAAATAAATATCCCATCGCGTAATGAAGCGGTTCGCTGTGGTCCGTGGGCCTTTTTGTGTCAGCTGACAAGAGTGTAGGTTCTACAATCACTCGGCCATACTTTGTCAAGTCGGTCATGAACGGGACTCAAGACACCGTCGAGCCAGATAGTAAGTCAGCTGACAGCTATGTTAGCTGTCGTCTCGGAAGTTGTTTGTCTGTAATTAAGCCTGAAATTTCATGAGCTTTGGGTAGTGGCCGAAAGGAGGAGATGACAGATACAAGCTGCTGAAATGGGTTTCCTCTGTAGAGTGTCTGGGCTCAGCCTTAGAGATAGGGTGAGGAGCCCGGACATCCGGAGGGAGCTCGGAGTAGAGCCGCTGCTCCTTCACATCGAAAGGAGCCAGTTGAGGTGGTTCGGGCATCTGATCAGGATGCCTCCTGGGCGCCTTCCTTTGGAGGTTTACTGGGCACGTCCAACCGGGAGGAGACCCCGGGGTAGACCCAGAACTCACTGGAGGGACTACATGTCCAATCTGGCCTGGGAACACCTTGGGTCTCCCCAGGAGGAGCTGGAGGGCGTTGCTGGGGAGAGGGACGTCTGGAGTGCCCTCCTTAGCTTGCTGCCACCACGACCCCACCCCGGAGAAGCGGCTGAAGATGAGATGAATAAACCTGAAATTTAGTCCACCTAAGGGCCCAGACACACCAAACCGACGAGTGGCGACGAAGGCCGACTGTTGCGTCCCCTCACGTCGCCGCCGTCCGGGTCAAAACGTGGCAGTTGAACACACCACAAAGACCGCAGCCGATGACCA
The DNA here is from genome assembly GCF_029633865.1 of Lampris incognitus. Lineage (NCBI taxonomy): Eukaryota > Metazoa > Chordata > Actinopteri > Lampriformes > Lampridae > Lampris > Lampris incognitus. The sequence continues at coordinate 23,329,659 of NC_079231.1, read as the reverse complement.
ACTAGCGTGTACGTTCTACGCTGATTCGCTAAGCTGAACAGCCGGTCAGAGTGATCCCTCTCACCGCCGGCAGGGGTCCGACTAGTGCCGACGCAAAAACGAGGGGTCACGGACGCTCACCGACGGCTCGACATTGGCCGACGGCCTGGTGTGTCAGGACCCTAAGGCAAGTGAACGCTGCCTCCGGGCTAACCGGTCAGTAAGGATTAGATATCCGGTGTGAGAGCGTTTGTCTCGGCCCAGATCACCAGCAGGCCCTCCCTCACCACCGTAGAGCTCCGACCACAGACAGCGGTTGACTGAGAGTGTGTGTATGCAGATGCAACTTCTTTCGTTTCTTTTTTGGCTTTTTCTCCCTCTTACTCCCAATTGTACCCGGCCAATTATCCCCCTCCCCCGAGCCGTCCCGGTCTCGGCTCCGCCCCCTCTGCCGATCCGGGGAGGGCTGCAGACTACCACATGCCTCCTCACATACATGTGGAGTCACCAGCCGCTTCTTTTCACCGGACAGTGAGGAGTTTCACCAGGGGGGATGTAGCACGTAGGAGGATCACGATATTCCCCCCAGTCCCCGCCCCGACCAGGCGCCCCGACCGACCAGAGGAGGCGCTAGTGCAGTGACCAGGACACACACCCACATCTGGCTTCCTACCCGCACACACGGCCAGTTGTGTCTGTAGGGACGTCCAAACCAAGCCGGAGATAACACGGGGATTCGAACCGGCGATCCCAGTGTTGGTAGGCAGCGGAACAGACCGCCACGCCACCCGGACGCCCCTGGAGATGCAACTCGACGACTCCTCGGGGTAGACGCAGCTCGTCTGTGTCGGACACAAGCGAGGAGTGTGTGTTTTATGTGCGCTTAGCTAAATAATTGCCGTCCTGTTCGGTTTCCATCTGCCTTGAAATTGTTCCTACGGAGGTTCGGTGCCGGTATGCGCTGACCCCAATTAGCTGTTTGATAATCAGAAGAATGTTTGGTTAGGAGCGCTTCCTAGACTCACATGGTTTGTCTGAGGTGCTCTTTGGATGGGGATCTATGTAGACATGAGAAATCACAGGAAAACTCCAAGGCGCCGTCTTTGAAAGATGAAAATGAGGTGAATGTCGTCGGCCCTGACGAAGGCTTGGTGCTTGAGCGTGTCAGAGTTTACTTTATAGGCCTGACGTGACCATGCCACGGTGCTGAAGGCGTTTTAACTTTTAAAACGGTGCCTTTCAAGTTGGGATCTTTGGTCGTTTGATGGGTTTAATTCCATGAGATGTTAGAATCCAGTGGTGGGCCACAGCTGGTGACTGAGGCTGAAACATGGGCCGAGTCCCAATACTCTGCTGTGTCCTGACAGTGCTCCACAGCTGGTGACTGAGGCTGAAACATGGGCCGAGTCCCAATACTCTGCTGTGTCCTGACAGTGCTCCACAGCTGGTGACTGAGGCTGAAACATGGGCCGAGTCCCAATACTCTGCTGTGTCCTGACAGTGCTCCACAGCTGGTGACTGAGGCTGAAACATGGGCCGAGTCCCAATACTCTGCTGTGTCCTGACAGTGCTCCACAGCTGGTGACTGAGGCTGAAACATGGGCCGAGTCCCAATACTCTGCTGTGTCCTGACAGCGCTCCACAGCTGGTGACTGAGGCTGAAACATGGGCCGAGTCCCAATACTCTGCTGTGTCCTGACAGCGCTCCACAGCTGGTGACTGAGGCTGAAACATGGGCCGAGTCCCAATACTCTGCTGTGTCCTGACAGTGCTCCACAGCTGGTGACTGAGGCTGAAACATGGGCCGAGTCCCAATACTCTGCTGTGTCCTGACAGTGCTCCACAGCTGGTGACTGAGGCTGAAACATGGGCCGAGTCCCAATACTCTGCTGTGTCCTGACAGTGCTACATCATTTTTAGTTGGTTTTATTACATCAAAAACCATTTAGTATCGGGGCGCCCGGGTGGCGTGGCGGTCTGTTCCGTTGCCTACCAAGACGGGGATCGCCGGTTCGAATCCCTGTGTTGCCTCTGGTTTGGTTGGGCATCCCTAAGCCGGATGTGGGTATGTGTCCTGGTGGCTGCACTAGCGCCTCCTCTGGTCAGTTGGGGCAGTTGGGGGGGAACCGGGGGGAGTAGCGAGATGCTCCCATGTGCTACCTCCCCCTGGTGAAACTCCTCACTGTCCGGTGAAAAGAAGCGGCTGGGGACTCCACATGTATGGGAGGAGGCGTGTGGTGGTCTGCAGCCCTCCCCGGATGGGCAGAGGGGGTGGAGCAGAGACCGGGACGGCTCAGAAGAGTGGGGTAATCGGCCGGGTACAAGTGGGGGAGGAAAACAGTACACATCCTGGTGTTGTTACTGTGGTATGTTTCTCCGTACTACAAATATTTGGATCCCGAAAGTAAAGCTGGACCCCGTGTCGTCCGTACGAGGGCCGGGGTTTCGGGTGTTTGGACACCACCATATTTTTCTTTGACCAACCTGTTTCCACAACTTGGCCCCGCTGCTTTACAAAGGTCAGGGTTCGACCGGAAGTTGCCTGCCAGCCCCGGGAGACCCGACAGGAGGTTGAGGTCGGGGTCGGAGGTGGGGAGGAGACGAGTCAAAATAAATGAGACACACCGGCACCAGTCCGCTCTCTTGCCGTCGAAAAAAAGCGAAACCCGTAAAAAGACCGATTGGGAAAGGGCCCCTTAAAAAAACAGCCTCCTGGCTAAAAGCGGAGCTGTTTACCGGCTAATAATAGGGCAACGTCAACACGTCGTGCCACCCTGCCCCCTTCCGCTCGCCCTCCTTCTCCCGCCTCCCTCTCTCGGCCGAGCTGTGGGCAGAGCCAGATGCCACCCTGGATGCCCTGCAGCCTGCCGGCACCCTTCTGCCGAAGGAAGGAGGGAAGAAGAAGAAGAAGAAGAAGAAGAAGAAGAAGAAGGAGGAGGAGGAGGAGGAGGAGGAGGAGGAGGAGGAATCAGTGGAGGCGTGGTCACCAGGTGAGCATTCCTCCGCCTTGCCCCCCCCCCCCCACACACACACACACACACACACACCGCGGTTTGTGAACTTTGGTCAAACAGAAGAGCAGGGGGGCGTGCCAGACAAGGCCAAAGGAAAGTTCCAGAAGAACGGAAAAATGTGCGAGAGGTTATTGACCCGGGGTAGACACTCGGTCTCACCGTCGGCGTTTCACCCCTGTCCGACATAATGGCCGAAGCAGCACCGGGGTCGGCTTCCTGGCAGGCCTTCATCCCCGTCCGCCCTCTCCTGCGGCGTGGCAGGAGGGGTCGGACGAGTCCCGGGCTTTGATTTAGGGCAGGCGAGGCCGTAAATTGAGCAGGATTCGATCCCGGGCGAGGCAGGGAGGGCAAACGGGAGTGAGGGCCCGGGCCGGGGGGTGGGTGGTGGGGGGGTGGGGGTGGGTGGGGGGGGGGGTGAATGGAAGAAAGAAGAATGTTCGCTTTCTACTCGGCTTCCTTCGGCGCAAGAACACATTGGTTTCTCTGTGCCCAAAGGAGAACTAAGGCTCACCAGAGCATACATTTATTTTTACGATATTTAAACAAACAAATAACCAAAATAAATCAATGCGAAAACCTCCAAACTTGACCAAAGTGTGTTTAGGAGCCCCTCTTGCTGACAGCGAGCAAGAGACCACCAATTTCTCCCCGCTACCAGTCAATATTTGAGGAGCTAATTTGGAGAGTTTCTCCTCTCCATTTTTTTTTTTTTAATTTTTGTGTGTGTGTGTGTGTGTGGGGGGGGGGGGGCTGATGAAGGGTCCAGTGAATAGCGTGTGTTTTCCTGTCAGCCAGGCACTCATAATGTTGCACGAGTTTAAACGCACCCTTATCTGTCAGCCTTGCAGTCAGGAGTGTGTGTGTGTGTGTGTGTGTGTGTGTGTGTGTGTGTGTGTGTGTGTGTGTGTGTGTGTGTGTGTGTGTGTGTGTGTCGCACACCTCCCGTTGTGCCGTTCCTGCTCAGAAGTCTTACCTGCTCTCCGCTGTGCCGATAATGCTACTTTGATTAGCACCTTATCGCCGCACATGACTCCAGCCATGTGACGCCCACGCCGGGGCCATAAAACAAACATACCCGAGGGCCTCGGGACCGGGCCGAAGGGGAACTGGGAAATCAGGGTTTGCAGAATGTGTGTTTGTCATTTCGCTGCTTTATTAGCAGGCTGGGTTGCTCGGCGGTCTCGTGGACCCAGAGTTCAGGCCGTGTCCGCTCACGTTTATTCTGGGAGTTGATGCACAGGTCTGCAGAAACGGTGTCGACAGACTGCCTGTCAGAGCTGTGGAGAGGGAAGGTGATCACGTCCGTGTAGTGAGAAGACGGAGACCTGCAGGAAAATCACACAGGAGATGGTTTTGTTTGGGTCCGGCACACCGCTACTGTTCTTATGTTGTTGCAGACCTGCATGTTTTCTGACTTGCTGAGGTATTTGTTGCTATCAGAAACACAACGCAGTCTTTAACAGAACTGGAAGTGTAGGGGGGTCCGGGTGGCGTGGCGGTCTATACCGCTGCCTACCAACACGGGGATCGCCGGTTCGAATCCCCGTGTTACCTCCGGCTTGGTCGGGCGTCCCTACAGACACAGTTGGCTGTGTCTGTAGGTGGGAAGCCGGATGTGGGTATGTGTCCTGGTCGCTGCACTAGCGCCTCCTCTGGTCGGTCGGGGCGCCTGTGGAGGGGGGGACAGCGTGATCCTCCCACGTGCTACGTCCCCCTGGTGAAACTCCTCACTGTCAGGTGAAAAGAAGCAGCCGGCGACTCCACATGTATGGGAGGAGATGTGTGGTAGTCTGCAGCCCTCCCCAAATCGGCAGAGGGGGTGGAGCAGCGACCGGGACGGCTCGGAAGAGTGGGGTAATTGGACCGGTAAAATCGAGGAGAAAAGGGGGGGAACCCCCCCTCCCCCAAAAAACATGTGAGAAAGCTATGTTTCTGTGTTTGCCTGATTGTTTAGATTCAAGTGGATGTCTTATGGCGGCACGGTGGTGCAGTGGTTAGCGCGGTCGCCTCACAGCAAGAAGGTCCTGGGTTCGAGCCCCGGGGTAGTCCCACCTTGGGGGTCGTCCCGGGTCGTCCTCTGTGTGGAGTTTGTATGTTTTCCCTGTGTCTGTGTGGGTTTCCTCCGGGTGCTCCGGTTTCCTCCCACAGTCCAAAGACGTGTAGGTCAGGTGACTCGGCCGTACTGAATTGTCCCTTGGTGTGTGTGTGTGTGTTTGTGTGTGTGTGTGTGTGTGTGTGTGTGTGTTGGCGTTGGCCCTGTGATGGACTGGGTGCCTGTCAGGGTGTCTCCTCACCTGCTACCCAATGACTGCTGGAATAGGCTCCAGTATCAGGGATCAATGGATGTATTATTCAGAGAACACCGATGCAGTTAATGTGTGTGTGTGTGTGTGTGTGTGTGTGTGTGTGTGTGTGTGTGTGTGTGTGCGTTCACGAACGGGTTCTCCACACAAAGGCCTTATCTTGGCGATCTGTCCAGGTGTATATGGAGTCCCATATGAAACTTTTTCTAATCCACCCAAGAAAGTAAGTACTGGGCCGTGTTCAGGCTGTTTAGTGCCTCCATGGCAGCGGTATCCTGCGGGGTGGATTCTCCCTGTACCGTCTTTATTACATGGATGTGGCATTTGGATGATTCATGGTCTTTTATGGCCTCCAATTTTAGGTTTTTAGTCCCAATAATGAAACTGTTAGCTGTCTTGTTGGCGTCTGAAGCGTGCTGACGACATACCCAACAGAACATTGTCTGGCTCATCTCCTCGTAAACTAGCCAATCACGGGACTCTCTGTCTCCGTCATCAGTTATTCTCCACTTCTCGTTAAAAAAACGTTTTCGTGTCGTCTTCGCCTCTTTAACCCGTGTCTCCTCCTGGGACGTTTTCCCTGCAGACCTCTTCACCCCTGCGATGTGACGCCACGTCGTGTTTTCTGGCTCTCTCCTCGTCCTCGAAAGTGTCTGTGGGAATTAGCAGACTCGCAAGACAAGCGTCCCTATACTCTGCCTCTGATTGGCTAACCAACGATGGCAACAAGTACTAGCCAATCAGAGGCAGAGTAGGGCGGGTCATGGGGGGGGGATAAGGCAGATTCGCTATTCAGTACGTCACAAATTGCTACTTTTCTTTACCCGCCACCGTGGCTGGTAGGTGGAGCAAATTCACCCGCCAATACGCAAATCCACCCGCATTTGGCGTGTAGCGGGTGCTCATTTCCACCCCTGGTATACACACACAATCGCACATGCTCCGCAGAGAAAGGGAGAGAGAGATGCCAGAACACATTTTTGAATGGAGTTTTTGCACGAGCTTGCTGCTTATTGTGCAGTTATTCTTTGAATTTGGTGTTGGCTTCAGATTCTATGAACTAGAGCGTGCCCTTGCATAGACGCAGCAACTGAAGGCCACATTAGTCCTGGTCTCTGATGCACAGCACCACTTCTGTGGTGGCCTCGCTCAGGCTACTCGTCAGAGAGATAAGAACGGGGTTTGTCGCTGGGCTATCACAGTTAGAAAGACGAATGTTGATAACGAACTGAAGGGATCTAGTACCCTTTTTAAAAAGTTGACGTTTTTTTTTTATTCCCTAAATCAGGTCTGTTGGTTTTTAGTAGTTTATATTATATCATGGAATGACACGTTCTATTTGCCCTGAAGTATCTCGAGCATTTCCCTCTTCCGGTGTGGGAAGGTGGCGGCACGGATTGACTTTTGCGTCGGCCTCACCCAGTACCATCTGTGCAGTGTCTTTGTCCACGTCTGTGTTTAAGTTTGTCTTCGTGTGATGGCTGGGACAGCTTGGTCTGCTGCGTTCTGTGGGCCCAGGGACCACGGCCCTGCCTGGAGCTGGGCCTGAAGAGGAAACACCGAGGGCGGTCTGACAGGACGCGGGGCAGGCTAAGCTAGTTGCTAGCCCATACCGACCAACAATTCCGACAGTCATCCTGGCTGGTGTTTGTTCTCCTGGACAGTGATTTTTTTTGTTTAGTTTGGATATATCTATGTGTTAGTTTGGATATGTGTGTTCTTGTAGTTCTTGGACGTGTGTTTTTGTCTTTGTGTTGCACTGCTGTGGGCTGGGGGGGAAACGGTGTTTTGTTTCATTTCATCTACGCAAGTGCATGAAATGACATGACAAAGTGTTCCTGATTCCTGATCTCTTAACTGTAAACGCCCCTGTTTTGCAGACTCTACCACAGGTGTGCTCAGGGCAACAGGAGGATCTGGGGTTCGACACGAGCCTCCAGCACCTCTACACAACTGTTATCACCCATGTAAATGCACGCACTCACGAGCGTAAGCTCTCTGAGAGACACGCATCCCAGGAGCTCCAGCCTGATGCTAACGGACAAGAGGTTGACCAAGCAGCTGATCACATCCCAACGCCAGGTCTGTTCCACCTCTCTGATCGCTTAACTCATAAGCCATTTACTACACCCACGAAGGCTACACAATACTACAGGATGATTACTGTTTTTTCCCTTGTTACTATTCATATTGCAGCCATAGCAAAAGAATCCCAGTATGATTATTTTTTTGGTGTTGCAGCCATACTTTTCTTCTCCTCCAATTACGCTGTGATCTAGAGGCCAAAAGCCCTCTGAACCGTAGGGACGGGTACCGAAACCCGGTATTAAACAGGCATCTGTGCTAAATTATTAAAGACCATAGTGTTGATAAGCTCCGACGTGAACAGTTGTGCTATCAAGATTGGAGGAATCAAGAAAATATATTTCCGGGTGGCGTGGCGGTCTATTCCATTGCCTGCCAACATGGGGATTGCCAGTTCAAATCCCCGTGTTACCTCCGGCTTGGTCGGGTGTCCCTACAGACACAATTGGCTGGGTGGGAAGCCAGATGTGGGTGTGTGTCCTGGTCACTGCACTAGCACCTCCTCTGGTCGTTCGGTGCGCCTGTTCGGGGGTGAGGGGGGAATAGCGTGATCCTCCCCACGCGCTACGTCCCCCTGGCGAAACTCCTCAGTTGGGTGAAAAGAAGTGGCTGGCAACTCCACATGTATCGGAGGAGGCATGTGGTAGTCTGCAGCCCTCCGCAGATCAGCAGAGGGGGGTGGAGCAGGGATCGGGACGGCTTGGAAGAGTGGGGTAATTGGCCGGATACAATTGGGGAGAAAAAAATCCCCACAAAAAATTTTTAAATCACAAAAAGAATTGATCAGAGTACCGTTACAGTACCAGATCAATAAGCAATATTGGTAAGAGTAGTCGTACTGTTACAATCTTAACCATACCCATCCCTCCTGAAACGTAACCGATATAATTACCGCCACACTTACAAACCACAACTCCACATAGGAGTTATGATCCGCATTAAAATATTCATCTTATCCACAGTCACATACAATGAATGAGCAGGTAAAGGGTTCTTTGTGTTGCTCATGGTCTCTTCAGCGATACACATGGCTCCTGATGGACACATTAATCCCCTGCAGGAATCATATCTGTGATTCTCCGGCTGTGGCCATGTCCTCATACTATAGGTGAAGGGGCTACAAGAAGTGGACCAGGTGATGGTGACAGAGAGCAGAGCCTGCATGACCCAGCATGCACGGCTGAAACCAAGGTGTCCGACAAACCTCCACAACATCAGGTACAGTTTGCAGAACACCCTCATTTGATTTTACAAATCCCATTATAATTTACCATATATCAAAAACCTTGCAAAATAGGGGCATCCAGGTGGTCCACAACCACCTGGCGACCCCCAGAAATCATCACATGACCTCCACAGGGGTCCCTACCCCACGTTGAGAACCAATGAGCTAATCTGCCAGTTCTAAAATCAATATTACGGTACAACGGGGCATCCTGGTAGCTTGCCTACCAACTCGTCCATTGCCTACCAACATGGGGATCGCTGGGTCAAATCCCCGTGTTACCTCCAGCTTGGTCGGGTGTCCCTACAGACACAATTGGCCGTGTCTGCTGGTGGGACGCCGGATGCGGATATGTGTCCTGGTCGCTGCACTAGCGACTCCTCTGGTCGGTCGGGGTTCCTGTTCGGGGGGGAGGGGGAACTGGGGGGAATAGCGTGATCCTCCCACGCACTACGTCCCCCCTGGCAAAACTCCTCACTGTCAGGTGAAAAGAAGTGGCTGGCGATGCCACTTGTATGGGAGGAGGTATGTGGTAGTCTGCAGCCCTCCCTGGATTGGCAGAGAGGGTGGAGCAGCGACCGGCACTGCTCGGAAGAGTGGGCTAATTGGCCAAGTGCAATTGGGGAGAAAAAAGGGAGAGGTTAAAAAAAGAAAATGGTTTGAGTGCTGATGTGGAGCGCTTGTGGCATTTAATTGAGTTTTTCACTATCTACTCACACCAAAATATGTGCTTGTAAACTGACAGAATTACGCTAATTTGTGTCACATTTCTGTGGATCATCTGCACCGACCTTGTTTTCTGTGTTGAAGTGTCAACAGATGACCATAAATGTCTGTTTTAAATCCAGCTGCGTCAGCTGTCTTTGTAGGTGCATTCGGGCCTTAACACTAGAACGACCGGGATTTCACACCTACCCAAAACAGCCATGGGTGGTCGGTTTTTAAACTCTATATTGTGTCAAGATGAATACCCAGTTGAGATATTAATGCATTACATATATTAGTATGTCTGTTAGGAAACGGCTGACACCAAAATTAACATTTTAACAACTATAATACTATTTTTAAACTATTTAAACTTCAGAGAGACATGGTTGAACTTGAATAGCAGAATTGAAAAGGTGAAAATATTACCTGAAAAACAAAACGGAAAACACATATTGCTAAGCTAACAAATGTAATAAGGCCTATAAAACGTGAAATGTAAAAAAGAAAAAGAAAAAAAGAGGTGAAAATAAATATTAAAGCAGTCCCAAACAACGACCGGAACTTAAAAACTACTTAGAACGACCGTTGACCACCACGGTTTTTAAACTCTATATTGTGTCAAGATAAATACCCAGTTGAGATATTAATGCATTACATATGTTAGTATGTCTGTTATGAAACTAACTGACACCAAAATTAACATTTTAACGGCTTCTATATATATAAAGCTAGAGTGTATGTTTGTATGTTCGCTTAAAACTCCAGAAATACTCACTGTAGAACAAAAAGAAAGGTATCTTTAGAATCAGTACTTCCCAAGGATTGCACAGTTTGAAAAATATTTCAAAAACCAAGTAAAAATTTGATTTATTTGCGAAATTTCGTTTATTTTGTGGCAAAATATGGCGTCTTTTTGATATTCGATGCCATACGTTATTAAGCCATATTAATCAAAGAATTTTTCAGCCTCGATGCCAGGGTTATTAGTGCACATCGTCATCCTGGATTCGAGGTTGCAAGAGTGAGAGTGGTGAGCACTCTTAACTTACTTATCACAAAGCGGGTGACAATTTTTTGTTGCCACAAGACACGCAACATGGTTTACCCTGAGGCGCTTGAGCACTGAGCGACTAATACAGCGGTCCCCAACCTTTTTTGCGCCACGGACCGGTTTAATGTCAGACAATATTTTCACGGACCGGCCTTTAAGGTGTGGCGGATAAATACACAAAATAAAATGATACGACCGGCATAAAAACTGTGGTATTTTCTAAATATAATAATAAACGTGAATCCACTGTGTACACGTATGCAACTTTATTAGCAGCGTCCTCGTAACATCGCGCCAACAACATAACATGAGTAACATCCTCTCTGCCAAGTGAGTCATAGACGGATGTAACAGAGGGAATCCGGTCATTTTTCAAAATAAAACATCGTTCAGACTCAGATAATAAATAAAACGGAAATAATGTAAGTTATTTATTCTTTCTCTGCGGCCCGGTACCAAATGACCCACGGACCGGTACCGATCCGCGGCCCGAGGGTTGGGGACCGCTGGACTAATACACACATTGGTAAAGAAGCATGATGAATGGATTGAAAATTATGACATTTGATCATTTTCGTTAATAAGATTCGTTTATTCGACGTTCGTTTATCACATGTATCATATAAATTATCCTGTATTTCATCATCGATTGTATCGTAAAGATCAGATCCTGTTGGTTGTTTTGGTGAGAACTTTTTTCCTGGGCAACGCCGGGTGCCTCTGCTAGTGAATATTATTTTTCAAACAATTTAAAATGGCCGCTGTCCAACGCCTGTAAATGCTGCACTGCCTCGGTGGTAGTCATGGTGCGTCTGTAACGGCGTCTGTAACCAGTCATGTTGGACATAATCAAAAGTCACGTTTAGACTATTTCTCTGCACTGGAGGGCGCTAGTGTGTTTCTAGGACGGAGCAACGAACTTCATGAAGGAAATGACGCGACCAACACGCGTCATAAATACTGACATGACACACACGATGACGCACAAGTTACGAGCGGTCATTTTGACCATCCGTGGTCGTTTTAGGTAGATCTTGTCATAATTTTTTTTTGTGCGATTGATCTAAAACTCATTTTAATGCAAATATATGCAATTTTAGGAGAATTCAGGGAGCGGCAGGTCTGTATCTTTTCTTTTTTCCCACAAAGTTATTAAACTTTGAAAATCCAAAACCGCCAAATTGACGGCATTGGATCTGTCACCATAAATCTGCTGTTCTCTTCCAACAGTGCAAAAGTGGTCAATGTACATAACCACAGCTGGACATAAAGTATAATTGCTTCAATTACTTCCCTAAAGCTTGAGTCATATGGCAGCACAGTGGTTTGGCTATATGGTTAGTTTTCTTAACGCATTAACAAAGAATTAGCGTGGTAATTTTCCCAGCACGTCTTGAGGCGGGTCAGGGACGTGAAACGGTCGCCAGCACGCTTCCATCATGCGTATACCCGACTGTGATGTGAACATAACGGGAAAAGGGGCAGCGCCGTCAGAGATGTGTTTGGCCGGATGCGGTTGCAGAGCAGATCAAACGTCCTAAACTCTTCCTCTCTGCTTCCACAGACGCTACCTGACACGGCGGACCCTGCGGATCCCCCTTGCTCCAGACCAAAGAAGAAGAAAGCTAAGGGACTGTTCAGTTAAGACGCCATTTAGTGGGAGACATCAAAGGACAAACGAGGCGTCCATTCTCCAAAAAACGCCGTGTATTCTTTTCGGAAAAATAGACTTCGCCTCTGGATGACAAATGGTGAATGGATGGCATTTATACAGACTCTTCTAGACTACCGGCCACTCCAGGCTCTTCTAGACTGCCGACCACTCCAGGCTCTTCTAGACTAACGAACACTCCAGACTCTTCTAGAGTACCGGCCACCCCAGACTCTTTTAGACTACTGAACACTCCAGACTCTTCTAGACTACCGGCCACCCCAGACTCTTCTAGACTACCGGCCACTCCAGACTCTTCTAGACTACCGGCCACCCCAGACTCTTTTAGACTACCGACCACTCCAGACTCTTCTAGACTACCGGCCACCCCAGACTCTTTTAGACTACCGACCACTCCAGACTCTTCTAGACTACCGGCCACTCAGAGGTCTTTACAGTAGATGCCTCACATTCACCCTTTCACCGATGATGGCGGAGGATGCCATGCAAGGCACCAGCCTGCTCATCAGGAGCAGTTAGGGGTTCAGTGTCTTGCTCAAGGACACTTCAGACACACTCTCTGGAGATGCCGGGGATTGAACCAGCGACCTTCCAATCACTGGACGACCCGCCCCACCTCCTGAGCCATGCTGCCTCAAACACTGTCTTGTTTTTAAAATTTCTTTTTCCACAAAGACAATCTTTAAAGAAATTAGGTTTACATGATATCACTGTTAACGTTTTAATCTATATGTTAAAATGTTTCTTCATTAGTAAATAGTTTCATTTTAATTGTTTTATCAAACAAGGTGACTGGGGATGAAATTGTGGACTTTTGCTAAGCTTGAACTTAATGTAAAATTGATTTTTACCTGCAAATTGTAGTTGTTTTTGTAGTTTTTGTTTTTGTTTTTGGAATGTGACTTGGTAAAATACAAAATAAAGAACACAAATGACATGAATTTAATGCTCAAAGTGGAATAATAAACAGTATCAAGGATCCTCTGTTAAAGTACCTGTCCCTAAGCATGTCTAAGTATAACTGGGGAATGAAGGGTATATTTTGTACAGAGTATAAAAGACAAGAACTACAAGGGGCGTCCAGTTAGCGTGGCGGTCTATTCCGTTGCCTACCAACACGGGGATCTCCAGTTCAAATCCCCGTGTTACCTCCGGCTTGGTCGGGTGCCCCTACAGACACAATTGGCCATGTCTGTGGGTGGGAAGCCAGATATGGGTGTGTGTCCTGGTCGCTGCACTAGCTCCCCCTCTGGTCGGTCGGGGCGGCTGTTCAGGGGGGAGTGGTAACTGGGAGGAATAGCGTGATCCTCCCACGCGCTACGTCCCCCTGGTGAAACTCCTCACTGTCAGGTGAAAAGAAGCGGCTGGCGACTCCAAGTGTATCGGAGGAGGCGTGTGGTAGTCTGCAGCCCTCTCCGGATCAGCAGAGGGGGTGGAGCAGCAACCGGGATGGCTCAGAAGAGTGGGGTAATTGGCCAGATATAATTGGAGAGGTACTTGTTTAATGGATATTAACTAACTATGCATCCATGCAGCTGTCAACTTCCAAATGGCAGTAGCTGTCCAAGTAGAAACGGAGGTAGAAGGTGAAAGCAGTCGAGAGTTCATGTCTATTTTTATTTGTATGTGAGAGACTGGTGTGGATGTGGGGATGTTAAGAGGGCTCCGCAATGATGCCGCTTGTGCGCTTCCAGGACCTGGAATCAGAGAAGTCTTGGATGAAGGAGCAGCATGCAGTCGGTGGTCTTCTCCGCCAGCGGAACAACGCGCCGACCTGAGGTGCCATGGATGGACTTGGTGATGTATGTGCGACTCATGATGATTCTTGACATGCCGATTGCATATTTTACCCACATAATTGAGACATGGCATTTGTAATACATGGGATAGAAGCTTTATCTACATTTGACAAATTTCCTGATAGTGAAAAAGGTGCTATTTCCCTTCACTCCTGCTTCCCCGTGTAGTCCCCGTGAACTTGGACTGCACGTTGGATAAACTAAGTTGGATAAACTGGGCCATATACACCGATCAGCCAAATCATTAACCCACTGACAGATAAGTGAATAACATGGATTAAGTCGTTACAATGGCACCTGCCAAGGGGTGGGATATATTGGGCAGCAAGTGAACAGTCAGTTCTTGAAGTTGATGTGTTGGAAGCAGGAAAAATAGGCAACCGCAAGGATCTGAGCCACTTTGACAAGGGCCAAACTGTGACGGCTAGATGATTGGGGCATCTCCAAAAGAGCATCTCCAAAACGGCAGGTCTTGTGGGGTGTTCCCCATATGCAGTGGTCATAAAAGTGGTCCGAGGAAGAACAACTGGTGAACCAGTGACAGGGTCATGAGCGCCCAAGGCTCACTGATGTGCATGGGGAGTGAAGGCCAGCCCGTCTGGTCTGATCCCACAGAAGAGCTGCTGTAGCTCAAATTGCTGAGGAACTTAATTCTAGCTGTGATAGACAGGTGTCAGAACACACAGTGCATCACAGTTTGCTGTGCACAGGGCTCCATAGCCTCAGACTGGTCAGAGTGCCCATGATGAGCCCTGCCCACCACCAATAGCACCTACAATGTGCACGTGAGCATCAGAACTGGACCATGGAGCAATGGAAGAAGGTGGCCTGGTCTCATGAATCACGTTTTCTTTTACATCATGTGGATGGCCGGGTGCATGTGCATCGTTTACCTGGGAAAGAGATGCTACCAGGATGCACTATGTGAAGAAGGCAAAACGGCAGAGGCAGTGTAATGCTCTCTGCAATGTTCTGCCGGGAAACCTTGGGTCTTGGCGTTCATGTGGGTGTGACTTTGACACGTACCACCTACATAAACATCGCTGCAGACCAGGTACACCCCTTCATGGCACCGGTATTCCCTTATGGCAGTGGCCTCTTTCAGCAGGATAATGCTCCATGCCAGACTGAAAAACTGTTCAGGAATGGTTTGAGGAAGTTCAAGGTGTTGCCTTGGCCTTCAAATCCCCAGATCTCAATCCGATCAAGCATCTGCGGGATGTCCTGGAAAAACCAGTCTGATCCATGGAGGCCCCACCTCACAACTCACAGGACTTTAAAGGATGTGCTGCTAACATCTTGGTGCCAGATACCAGAGGACACCTTCAGAGGTCTTGTGGAGTCCATGTCTGGACAGGTCGGAGCTGTTTTGGTGGCACGAGGGGGACCTACACAATATTAGGCAGGTGGTTTTAATGTTTTGGCTGATCGGTGTATCCATATCAAGTCATTAAATGATGCTAATGATTGTATAGACCTTGCAGGTACAAACCCCTGTGGAGAATAATAATGGACAATTCAATCAATATGTGGTGCTGTGCCAAAGCCGAGAACATTCAGAGCCTCTGAAGATACCAGCAGCCACTGAAAGACGGTGCTTTGTCAGACTTTAAGAATGTAATTACACAACATTTAGATTGCTTTCTTTCTCCGTATAACTTCAGTTTGATAAAAATCAAATGAATTCCAGATCCGATGCAAGAAAAGAACAAGGAGGGAAATTAGGTGCAAATGAGCAAAACTTCCATAGAACAATGTAGAGACACTGAAGGTATATTGTGTGACTGGCTTGATGAGATGTGTTGGCTTGATGGCTGCACGAATTCATGTTTACAGCGGCCTCACCCAGTACCAGTGTGGGAAGATGGCGGCGTGAACTTGAGTTTGCGGCGGCCTCACCCAGCACCGTCCACGCAGTGTCTTTGTCCACGTCTGTGTCTAAGTTGGTGTCTTCGTTTGATGGCTGGGAGAGCTGGTGCTGGATCGGTTGGGAGAGCCTGGTCTGCTGCGTCCTGTGGACCCAGGGACCACAGCCCTGCCTGGAGCTGCTCCCGAGGAGGAAACACCGAGGGCTGTCTGGCAGGACACGGAAGCGGGGCAGGCTAAGCTAACTGCTAGCCTATGCAGACCGGCGGTCCCGACAGTCATCCTGGCATTCGCTCTCTTGGACAATACATTTTTTGGGGGGTATATGTTGTATATATATATGTTCTTGTAGTTTTGGGTAGTTTGGATATGTGTGTTCTTGTAGTTTTTGGATATGTGTGTTTGTCTTTGTGCAGCACTGCTGTGGGCTGGGGGAGACGGTGTTTCGTTTCACGCCATGTGCGCAGGTGCCTGGAATGAAACGACAAATAACCGTTCCCGCTTCCTGATGTTACGATGCTAAACTGGATATTCTAACAAAGGGCTGAACGAGGGGTCTTCAGAGTGCCGCGGTGGCAGTCTCTCACACGGTGCAACTCTGACGTCAGCTCCTCTCATATCTCCGAAGATGTGAGTACACGTACGCATTTCAACAGAGGGGTCAGAGGTCAGGAACAGCCAGTAGCTACACCTTCGGAAGCGAGCGTGGGCTGTGAGAGACCTCCCCAGAGACGTCTCGAGAAGTCATGGGGATCGAGCCTGTTACGCTGGAGTTGGGTACCGGATGGTCTGTGTGAACAACAGGCCTTTCAGGAGTTTGCAGACAACATCCGCCTATGAGAGGAAGTTGGGAAGCCTTGCAGCCTTGCAGCCTTGCAGCCTTGCAGCAGGTGGGCCGAGTAATATCAGAATCAGAACCTCGAATATTTCATGTCGAACGTTGCACGCAGACATTTCTACACACCTGGTTGATGGAAAGCCTTTGTGCAGCAACACCACAAACGAGCACCGCTCTCCCGAGCCGTCCCGGTCTCTGCTCCACCCCCTCTGCCGGTCCGGGGGAGGCCTGCAGACTACCACATGCCTCCTCCCATACATGTGGCGTCACCAGCCGCTTCCTTTCACCTGACAGTGAGGAGTTTCGCCAGGGGGACGTAGCGCGTGGGAGGATCATGCTATTCCCCCCACCCTCCCCCCCAACAGGCGCTCTGACCGACCAGAGGGGGCGCTAGTGCAGCGACCAGGACACATACCCACACCCGGCTTCCCACCCGCAGACACGGCCAATTGTGTCTGTAGGGACGTCCGACCAAGCCGGAGGTAACACGGGGATTCGAACCGGCGACCCCCGTGTTGGTAGGCAGCGGGGTAGTCCGCCACGCCACCCGGACGCCCCGTTTTGATTTTGGTGTCTCATTCCGAGAATGCAAAATATGCATAATCTGATTTTTTGTCTTTTATATTCACTCCCCCCCCCCCTTCCAGACTACCCACAATAAACCCGGCTTCCAGCAGTCTGGCCTGCCTGACACCGGTCAATAGTGCGGCGCCCTCGGAGCGGCCTTCTTCGGGGGGGAGTGATATGTTGACTCAAGGTGTTGCAGCACCTACGGAATGCCATTGAAGTCACAGTTGAAAAGTCACTTTTTGTCTGCACGGTTCACAGTCATGCTAAGTGTGCGCGTTCGCGTGCGTGCGCGTGCGTGTGCGTGCGTGTTTCAGCATGAAGCAGGTTAAAGAGTGACCAACATTTTAAGTATAAATTGCGTTTTAAGTGAAAGACATGACAAGTCCCCGGCCCGACGCGTCCTCACGCACAGTGGCGGGACCCTGGCCCACCTCCTTACGCGTGTGATAGTCTGCACAGTTCCCGCACGCTTCTGTGCGCGCGCACGTGCGCGCGCGCGTGTGTGGAGGCGTGCGTGCTCAACGCGTCTTAGCCGGCGTTCAAGACAAGGGTCCAAAGGACGGTCAGTGCGCCCTGGTCTAGACTGCAACAGCGTGGCTGTTGTTTGTCTTCTAGTCCTTGCTGGCCGCGTTACAGACACAGAAGGGACGGGGCGGCTGGCAACAAAAGAGATGAGGGCGAGAGCGGCTCCTTTGCCATGCCGATGGGAGGAGAGGTGGCGGTGGGCCGGGACGAGAGGGCAGGACTAGCAGGGCGCGGTCTTTCTCAACGGCACCTCATCTGTAGTATAGGAACTCTTCCATTTCCATTTCTGCCAACAGCCCTGCGCCACAGGGACGCATTGAGAACAAACCCGAGAGGCAGAAACCGCTGCGGGGACACCCTTTGACCGCCGTGCCCAGAAGGCACAGCCAGCCTACGCACTGCGCCCGTGTGTCTGTCTGTCTGTCTGTCTGTCTGTCTGTCTGTCCATTTGTCTGTCTGTCTATATTTCTCACAGCTCGACAGGGAGACAGCTTTGAACCTGCCTGCCAAGATAAACTGACTTCGCCTATTTATTGCCCCTGCCTCCTCGCGGACTTTGGACAGGAGAGCAAAGGAGCGCGCAGCCCGCACCGGCACATCCGCATCGCGTCTCTCCAGGGGCGCAGTGGCTGGTTGCGCGCCGTGGGATGGCGACTTCGGGGGACTCGGAGATGAGTCCCGGTCCCTTCCGCTCGCTCTGAATGGTTTTTCGGGGATGACCGTCAGGCCGAGAAAGCGGGAAGACCTCAAATAAAGAGAAACAGACGAGAGCGCGGTGACGTTGTTTGGCCACCCGCCGGGGGTGCGCACCGGCCCCGGGGTGGAATGCTGCTGCCGACGCTGGTGACGTACCTCGCCGGCTGCGCCTTTCTCCTGTCGCCGGTCGGCGAGGGCTGCGGGCCGGGCAGAGGATACGGCAAGAGGCGGTCGCCGAGGAAGCTGGCCCCGCTCGCCTACAAGCAGTTCAGCCCCAACGTGGCGGAGAAGACGCTGGGGGCCAGCGGGAGGTACGAGGGCAAGATTACGCGGAACTCGGAGCGCTTTAAAGAGCTCACCCCCAACTACAACCCGGACATCATCTTCAAGGATGAGGAGAAGACAGGTGCAGATCGCATGATGACGCAGGTATTTAACATGCGCGCCCCCCCCTCCTCCCCTCCTCCTCTCCAAACTTAAACTTGAAAACTCCGCAGTCTTACTGTATGATGGCACTTTGGTGCGGGTTTCGGGGTGCCGTAGTCTTGCGCACTTGGCCCGGTCTTGAAAACGCGTGGACGCCGTTATCCGCTCCGGCGCTTGGCTGGCTGTACTCGGGGGCACCGGTTGCGAAGACTGCGCGTTTTGCGCAGCGAAGCCCCCCTTCTCCAAGGTGCTGCGCGCTGAGACGGCGCAGGGGTCTGTGCGGGTTTTGGTGGGGGGGGGGGTTAAAGTGAAACCGTGCGGGTCTCTAAAACGCGGCCGGTCGGGCTGTTTTATCAGGAGCTGGAAAGGGTTCCCTCCGGGCCCGTAAAGGCAGCCGTGCGTAAAGGAGGGCGATGCGTGTGGAGGGCTGCAGGAAAAGAGGCTGCTGTTAATTAAAACACTATGTCTTCTGTTGCAGCCGCGCTGCGTGCGCAGCAGCCGCGCGCGCGCCGGGCTGTTTGCTCAGAAGCCGGGTCAGGCGTGGAGCCGTGTTTACCCCGGCGCTTTTAGCCCGACCGGCCAAACTTAACGGTCGCCTTTTTGGACCGTCAAAAGCTTTACGACACCGTCACTTGATGTGGGCCGGTGTGGAATTTATTTGCCTCCGAATTCCCCGAGAATAAAGTATTTATATCTGCCTCTGGTGACCGCGGGTTTCCTCTCGGACTTAACGGCGTTTTATGTCCACAAGAGACCCACGTGGGAATGAAAATGCCTCGCTCCGCTTTTCCTTTTTTTTTTCCTTTTTTCTTTTTAGGAAAAAAAAGAAAAAGAAAAAGAAGCGGCGGCTCCGCCGCGCGCCCGGCCCCTGCGCGTCCCCGCCGACCTTGCACACAATTTATGGGCTCCAACCGGGCGACCGCCGCTGCCGGCCGCAGGAGACAGCCTCCTGTTTGTTTTGTGTGTGTGTGTGTGTGTGTGTGTGTGTGTGTGTGTGTGTGTGTGTGTGTGTGTGTGTGTGTGTGTGTGTGTGTTTGTGTGTGTATACGTGCGCGCGTACTCGCGCGTGTTGCGTGCGTGCTTGTGTGTGCGTAATCGCGCGTGTGCGTGAGTGCTTGTGTGCGCGTAATTTGCGCACGCGCGTGCTTGTGTGCGCGTAATTGCTCGTGCGCGTGCATGCGTGCGTGATTGTGTGTTTTTTTATACTATTTCGTGTTACTTTTTTGTTTGTCTTTGCAGCGCTTGTGTAAAAAATAGGGCACTTCTTCCCTTGTGTCGAGGCCGTAATTATACGCGTTTCTTCTTCTTCTTCTCTCGCCTCTTATTTTGGATCGGGTGGCGGTGCGCACCGAGGCGCGCGCATGCCCGCGCGCCCGTGCGCCGGTAGGTGCGCACAGGCGCGTGTTGTCAAGCCCCCGGCGCTGAATGTTTGTGCAGGCGGTGGTTTTAGTGCTAAACCGCCCCTACAGAAACCCCCGCCGATCTGTACCTTGAAAGGAAAACCAACAGAATCCGTCGTCTGATTTATGAACTCCAGCTCGCTGCGCCGACCGCAGGGGAAAAAAAATAGACGTTAAAATCCACACTCCGCCGTGAAAAAGGCATCTATGGCGGCTCCGGCGTGAGCTATTCTTATCGCTGGCTGGAGAGCCCGCATGGGGGGAAAAAGGACATTTATAGATGTAATTCGCCCTAATAGATGGGGTTTCATATAAGGCCTGCAGTCAGCGCGCCGGCAGCCACTGATGCCGCCGCCTCATGCCGTCAAACGCCGTTTCTGGTGGTGCCATGGTCAAGGTCAAGTCTACATCTGACCTCCCCAGGGACATGTGACCTCCCCAGGGAGAGCTGACCTCCCCAGGGACATCTGACCTCCCCAGCGAGAGCTGACCTCCCCAGGGAGAGCTGACCTCCCCAGGGACATCTGACCTCCCTAGGGAGATCTGACCCGTGTCGTCAAGGGGCTGACTAAACGGGGATCAAGGTTCGAGTGTACCCACGCAAGTGTAAGGGGGTCGTTGTGAATCGGTGCGTCCTGGTGGCGCATGAAAGAGAATAAAGAGAGGAGGCCAGAGAAACGAGGGAGGCGTCATCAGAATCCTCAATAGGCCCTCTCACCCGCTGTTTGCTCACCTCCGCCAGACCCCGAGGTCTGGAGCTTAGGACCCTCTGTTAATACCGACCAGCAACCCGGTGATCTAACCCCTCCATCTATCCACCCATCCATCCCACTATCCCCCCTCCCCCTCCCCCTCCCCACCACCACCACCGCCACCGCCGCCCGCCCCCCCACCCTTACACTGTCCCCAACATAGCCTCGTGGCTCCCTCGCTTACCACAGAGAGCAAACACGAGGGGTAGCCGGGACAGCAGGGGTGCATTGTGGGGAGGCGAAAGCCACAGGCAAGGGGGAGAGGGTTACCTAGGGGGGGTTGGTACACAGGTACGGTCCAGTGGGAGTGAATATAGGAATGAGGGAGGGGGAGGAGGAGGAGGAGAAGGAGGGGAGCATTGATGGGTTTCGACCAGGGGAGGGTGGGATGGTAGGTGAAGTGGGGTATATGGAAAGGGGGGATGTTGAGTTATGGCAGACTGGGGGTCCCTCTAGCTGAGTGGATGGGAGCACAGTTCGAGGCAGAATGGGCCTTTGTAAAAGACCTGGGTTTTTATTTATCCAGTCGCCAGGGCAGGAATACTGACCTGAGATCAGTTACTACACGGTACACGAAGACTGTGCGGAGGGGAGAGGGTGTTAGGGCTGGGCGACATAGACGCACTCAAATACCGCGGTATTTCCGGCCTAATGCCTCGATATCAGTAACATGACGTCATGTTAAGGATGGTGGTAGTGTGGATGTGATGACCAAGCAGGCACACACATTCATTGTTCATGAACATTCCAATAAGCACAGAAGGGGGCGTCCGGGTGGTGGGGTGGTCTATTCCGCTGGCTACCAACACGGGGATCGCCGGTTCGAATCCCCGTGTTGCCTCCGGCTTGGTCGGGCGTCCCTACAGACACAAGTGGCCGTGTCTGCGGGTGGGAAACCGGATGCGGGTATGTGTCCTGGTCGCTGCACTGGCGCCTCAGGGGGGAGGGGGAACTGGGGGGAATAGCGGGATCCTCCCACACACTACGTCCCCCTGGTGAAACTCCTCACTGTCAGGTGAAAAGAAGTGGCTGGCGACTCCACATGTATGGGAGGAGGCATGTGGTAGTCTGCAGCCCTCCCCGGATCAGCAGAGGGGGGTGGAGCAGAGACCGGGACGGCTCGGGAGAGTGGGGTAATTGGCCGGATACAAATGGGGAGAAAAAGAGGGGAAATCCAAAAAAGACAACAGTACGATATTACTGTAACGCAGCGGGTAAGACCGGGACCGTTCTAGAGAACAGCTGGACTCGTATGACGTCATTATTACTATGTTGTAGCGAATTCCGAGGCAGCCGGGAAGGAACCCGGGTCTCCCGCACCACGGGCGACTGCGCTAACCAGTCAACTAAAGGGTCCGACCCGTTAGTCAAGAGCTAGCGAGTCTAGTCGGCCGCACCCACCCCCTCCTCCTCCTCCTCCTCCTTCTCCTTCTCCTCCTCCTCCTCCTTCGGGAAGCGCGTCCCCATGCTTCAGCATGTCAGCTCCCTCACGCCTCCGGGCGCACGCGCTTCCGATGGCCCCACGGTCTCCCCGTCCCACTTCTGACACCAATGTGGCGAATTCAGGGGCAGCCGGGACGCGATCCCGGGTCTCCCGCACCACGGGCGACAACGTTTACCAGTCGACTAAAGGGTCCGACCCTTAGACTGGTAAACTTGCGGGCGACCCGGGTTCGCGTCCCGGCTGCGGCGGTTCCCGGCTGCCCCTGAATTCGCTATTGATATATCGTCCAGCTCGAGAGGTTATGCCCGGGTTATCTCTGTATATGGATTAGCAAACATGCCCGTATACAGGACATGTTCAGCAGGCCCGACACACACACACACACACACACACACACACACACAAAGACAGGCACGCACACAAATGCCTCTATTCTCAGTCCCAGCACTAACTCTAATTTGGCGCTTCTCTTTGAGAAAGTGGTGCAGAAGAGGAAGACCTGCTTTAATGGCCGGTGCTTTAATGGCTGGCGTAGTTTTTGAGGTCCACTGCCTTGCCCAAGAGCACCTCGACAGTGGTGATGTTCCAGTATAAATACGGGGGTACTGTAGATTTAAGGAAGAACGTGACCCCCACGTGATTTATGAATTATATGTTGTAAGAATTAGAAGTTGCCCCATGTTAGGAGTGTCATGCCGTGACTCTCGGTGTGCATGATGAGTCTTCCTGTTTCTGCACATCATCCCCTCCGTCTCTTAACCCACATCTGTCCCCCCCACCCCCCCACCCCCCACTGCAGCGCTGCAAGGACAAGCTGAACTCGCTGGCCATTTCGGTGATGAACCTATGGCCTGGGATTCGTCTGCGGGTCACAGAGGGCTGGGACGAGGACGGCCACCATTCGGAGGAGTCCCTGCACTACGAGGGCCGGGCGGTGGACATCACCACCTCAGACCGGGACAGGAACAAGTACGCCATGCTGGCGCGGCTGGCGGTGGAGGCCGGCTTCGACTGGGTCTACTACGAGTCCAAGGCCCACGTCCACTGCAGCGTCAAGTCAGGTGAGGAGAACGGGGCTGCGCAGCAAGTGGGGGGAAGTGACAGACTTGCACGGGTGGTTTTCACTGGTGGGGATGTCGTTTGACGTTGACCTGGATGGAATCGCAGGTCTTGCAGGTTCTAGTGGGGCTTCTCTGGTGTCCCAGCTGGAGAAAAACGCATTGCCACTCATGTTTAACGGTATGTTAGCACTGGAGAAAAAAAACTGTTTGGGAGACCGACTAAAGCCAACTACACATCTTGTCTAGTTTTCATCTTAATTGCAAAAATGTTTCTTTAAAGATACTAAATTGAGTGAATCGGAATTGCTTTTGGGGGGTGGGCGGGGGTGAAAGTTGTAGAGATGCAAAAACTGTCAGCCTGTTTTCTCACATTTCTGTCCCTGCAGCCTTGAGCTATTTTGCTCATCGTTTATGTACGTTGTTAAAGCTTTGATTTAAGCAAATCGGTTTCTGTGTCTCGACGAGCTGTAGCCCGGTGACTGGGTAGGAAGGGGACAGGAGAGAGAACGCAGTGAGGCCAGACTGACTTGCGCTAGCTGTGGCCGGAGAGAAGGCCCGAGTGGGAGCGCGGTGCATGGGTGCTGTGTTCTCCATTAACTGCCACTAACTCAATAAACCCACCTCAGTAACTCGTCCATGATACAGCTCGATAACGCAGTCTGCATCCCAAGAGAAGGGCCCAGAAGGTGCCCTTCGCCGTAGTTCATGTATAAAACCATTTACTAACATATTCCATATTTTCCCAACAGCAGGGGCCCGTTTGTCAGTGAGACTTGGGGTTCATGCTTCCTTCTTCCCCTCAAGTTTTCAGCATTCCGTTGATCTGACACCTAATCTATGTGCTCGACATGGCATGGATTAAGTGTGCTGCTGGTGGGATCACTCTGAAAACAACCTCACCTGAATTATTCCACAGTCTCGCAATCAAAAGTTCTGCGAGTCAGTCAGACGGACGGAACCTTCGTGGGGTTGTGCGCATCATTACGCTTAACTCACGCCGCCGACGGACAAATGTTTGAGGAGTTATTTATATGTAGCGAATTCAGGGGCAGTCGGGAACCGCCGCAGCCGGGACGCGAACCCAGGTTTCCCGCACCACGGACGACTGCGTTAACCAGTCGACTGAAGGGTTCGACCCGTTAGCCAAGGGCTAGCGAGTCTAGTTATCCGGGTCGGTACAGTACGTTTCTATTTATTAGAAGACTAATTGACAACCCCGCTGAATCCAATATGGCAGACTCGATGACACGCGTTTCCTGTTTCGTACTCCCAACTGGAACAGCTGCTTCGGCTGGACGACTTGGTCTGGGTGGTGACTGAGGCCTCTTTACTTCGCAAGGGTGTACTTACACCAGGCGACCCGTACCGTGCCCGAGCACTTTTGACCCCCCCCCTCCCCCCCAAAAAAGCCCTGTTCGTTAGACAGTGTGCTCGCTGTGACCATGCTTGGGTACCGCGCCCTGACCCACTTGAAGAGGTAGGCTCAGGTGTGGTTCTGCTGGACTCGGGCACGGTACGCATCGAGCGTGAACGCTCACTGCCTGAGCACGGAACTCTAACGCTATGACGTCAATTACGCGACCGCCCCATTCAAAAACACGGACGCGTGCTGCGCGATTTACTGAAAATCGCTCCACGTACGCCACTAGGTAAATCAAACCACGAACTCCATTGTGCCGTGTGAGAGCGCAAAAAGTCGCGTCATGATGACGTAAGCGCGCTCAGGCCCGGAATGTTAAGCGTCGTGTTGAGCGCAGGCCAGCGGGGAAGTGGGGGGGGGGAGGGGCTACAAGGCAGCCGTGGCTAGTGTGAGTACGCCCAAACATTTCCTGTCGCCGGGGCCGGCCCAAGTCTTTCTGGGACCCTAATCAGAAGTGGATTTCCCCTCCTCCACCACCCCCCCTCGGTGCCTCAGCGCCGCTTTGTTACTCACGTGACTGCGCGTGCGCCGCGGCGTCCATTTTGCTTTTTGCTTATGTCTCGGGCCGGCCCTGTCTTTCTCTTTACCTGTCTTGTCTTTACCTGTCTGCTCTCCATCTCCCCTGGCTTATACGCGTGTATGTGGATGCTTTCCAATTTAACGCCTTTCTTCCTTAATCTCATCTGCCACTCACCCCCCACCCCCACCCCCATTGTTCCCCGGGTTTCTGTGAGCTGCGTGTTTACCCGCAAACCTCTCTGGCTTCCCACACACACACACACACATGCAGGACAGGACTACCAGGCGGCCATTTTGGAAAGAGCTACGTAATCGATTTTGATAGTCAGTCTTTAGTGAGACGTTTAACGACTATTGACGTGCTCAAAACCAAGTGCTGTTTTTCCGTCACGTCCCTTTCTGTGCCTAACTGTAGCCCACTGACTTCCGGTTTCTACTGCAGCGGTCATACCGGTTTCCTGTTTGTTGGCGCGTGCTACTGACAATGGCATATTTTTCGCGACGCCTGCAAGATTCACCATGGATAAATGTCCACCACGTGCACACAACCGTCCACACGCGTCCACCGGCACCTCCCCAGCACACGGGTGAGAAGGTTCAAGTTGTACATATCGAGTTACGTTATTGTGGACGTAACTTGATATGTGCAACTTGAAACTTTCCCCCCGTTTGCTGGGAGGTGCAGGGGAACGTTTTTCTACAATTCTGTGCACGTGGTGGACATTTATCCATGGTGAATCTTGCAGGCGTCGCGAAAAATATGCCATTGTCAGTAGCACGCGCCAACAGACAGGAAACCGGTATGACCGCTGCAGTAGAAACCGGAAGTCAGTGGACTACACTTATGCGCAGAGCCGATTTCTATGGCTTTTCAACGTAACCATGGTAATATATACCCTGAAGCTATATGTGACCATGGTATAGATTATGGTAATATATATGTGAGCCTTTATACATGTCACACAACTGTGTGATGATGCAAAAGTAGACACAGTAAGGGACACGTGTGGTCGCACCAGAATTCGGACATCAGTAAGAGCCATGAGCATCCTTTCCATTTTACAGAGTGGTAACTGAGATTTTCGTTTTCCCCTCCCTTTCCTCCCCCCCTATTCTCTCTTTCCTTTTCACACTTCATCCCTCTTTTCCCTCCTGTTGTTTCCTCTGTCTTCTTCCCTCCCAGATCGGGTCGCGAGTGCCCAGTCCCTGACTTGATCGGAAGGGGCAACCTGTCAAGTTGGTGTTTTTTGGTGTCCCCCCCCCCATTACATTTTGATAAATTAGCCCAAACATTCCAAACAGTTCCTGGATTTTTTAATTTTTATTTTTTGAGAGAGAGAGAGAGAGAGAAAGCCAACTGACAGAAGTAAACCTTGAGCTGGAAGGACACATCGGCAGTCTCTATGCACCCCCTCATCCAAAAATCCTCCCAATGTTTTTTGTTCCCATAAAGACTTCTCAGAATTTAGAGGAAACAACCACTAGGGGGCATCATGTCACCAGAAACCCTATAGATAAAAGACTAAATTGATTGGGGGGGGGGGATTAAGGGCTGGCCCTATGTACATGTAAGAAGAAAAAAAGAAGATGGATCTCGGACACCTCCATCCCTTTGGCCCAGAGGAGCTTCTGCTATAAATTGAGATGTTGACAAGGTTACTGTTACGGCAGTTACTCCAGGGAATTGCTTGGAAAGGTATATAAATGCGGAAGTCTGTTTTGAAATTGCACAGCCATCATTTGAGAAAAATGACATCCTCTTCCAAAATGTATAGTGCAAGTTAAATATGATACACCTTTTGCATTGCAGCATGCAACTTAATACCTTGGTCAACACAAGCAAAACTCCTACCAGCTGGATCCTCTTAGTTTTTGAGATCTTAAAAAGTGGACTTTTCCAGTGAAAGATTTGTCCAGGAAACAAATACTGAGGTTAAATTCCACTCATTTCATTCTGAGTTGTGTGTGATGCAGAATCAGTCACGTTTTCAGGGCGCTCCCACAGGCACTCGAGTCGGTGAAACTCACAATCCATGTGGGAAAAACTGGATAGTTACAGAAGCAGATAATCCTCCTGTATATGAGGCTCATCTAGTGAAAAGCAAGTTGTCCTGTAGCCACACTAGCATGACTGACTGAAGATGTCAAAGCTAAGTGCATATAGGACCTTGAGAGAGAGCACCCTTGAGATGGTTGACGAGGTTCTCCATATTTCTGCAGGTTCATTGAAGCCAAAGCAGTGATGATGGTACTGTACGGTGTTCATCTCTGTCTTTAGAGCAGCATTCATTGCTCTCAAATAACTTTGCATCCCGCCTGGCCTTAAATTGTTAATGGGTATGATTTAAACCCGGTGTGAAGTGGGGGGGGAAATGTAGAAAAATACTGTTTTCAGGATTCTATCATTTCAAAAAATTCTCATTGGTTTCTAGATATGTTTTCTCTGTATTTTCACAAAAGTGGTGGTTCACAGGTTTGGTCAGAGGTGTGAGAGGGCTTTTTTTCTCAATCCGAGACATGTAACATGTATATCCAATGGGTAAACCAATCTTCCACAAGGTTCTTCCACTGACCTTGGAAATCTGGGGGGAAAAATAATTTAATCTTTTCTAAGCCTTAATTATGTAAACTATGGTAAATGGTGTAACCGTAAATAAATAAACAGTGTAAATTGTGTAACGACCATGGATGTGTAAACTCACTAGCCCTTGGCTACTGCTAACGCTAGCCCTTTGCTAATGCTAGACCTTGGCTAACGATAATCTGTAGCTAACGCTAGCCCTTGGCTGATGCTAGCCCTTGGCTGATGCTAGCCCTTGGCTGATGCTAGCCCTTGGCTGGTGCTAGCCCTTGGCTGATGCTAGCACTTGGCTAACGGCTCTACACATCCGTGGTCGTTACACTGTTACAATAGTAAGCACTGTTCAGTTCCCATACACATACGAGGAGGACACGTGTTATGTAGTTGCTGACTCATTGTCGTGTCACAAATGGCTCAGTTTTATTGGAAACAATTGATTTTCAGCTACAAAGGTGATATGGTCCAGTCAGTCGTCAGTCAGTGAGACAGTCAATCACCATTCAGTTATTAATCAAAACCTGCCAAAAATGCCAAGGCCTGGAAAAAACAGTGGGACATTGAAATGGAAGCCATTTTAGCTATGCTAGCTAGCTAAGGAAGTTACAGAGGAATGTGGGTTGTCAGATGATTAACCTGCAGGCTGGTCTCATGCTCCACTCCTTCCTCCTTCTGGTGACTTATCTTATCACCTGGCCTTGGCTCTCCTCCCTTCCCCAAATATTTGTTTCCAGATAAACTTGAGACAATCCCAAGGTGTCACTTTCAAGTGCCCGGGTGCATAGGCACACACTGAAAAGCTTATATTCACACACACACTCAGATATTCAGCACTGCAAACAGAGGCTTTTATGTTTCAGCTATGTATTGTTCTAGGGAGTAGGAAAGATTTGTGTACTCAAATACTTTGGAGTATTTACATTCTATTTTTATTCTGTCTTGCTTTCCTTCTGTATTTCTCTCTCTCTCTCTCTCTTTCTCTCTCTCTCTCTCTCTCTCTCTCTCTCTCTCTCTCTCTCTCTCTCTTCCAGAACACTCCGTGGCAGCCAAGACCGGGGGCTGTTTTCCAGGTGGGGCGTTTGTGACCTTAAAGAACGGGACTCGGAAGTCCATCCGTGATCTCCAACTGGGTGAGCAAGTGCTCGCTTCGTCGGGAAGCGATGGCGGCGGGGAGTTGGTATACAGCCAAGTTCTGGCCTTCCTGGACCGTGACCCCTCGAGCTGGAAGCTATTCTACACCATAAGGACAGTAGCTGGGGCCAGCCTGTCCCTCACGGCCGCCCACCTGCTGTTTGTGTCTGAGGGGAGCTGCTCGGAGGGCGCGGTACCCACCCTCGGCACCATGAGGACCGTGTATGCCAGCGACACCAAGCCAGGACAGTGCGTGTTGGTGACGGAGGGTAAAGCGGGACAGAGACATGGCGAGGGGCGGCTCTCGCGGGTCACCCAGGTGAGCGTGAGGGGAGACAGAGGGGCATACGCGCCGCTCACCCACCAGGGGACAGTGGTGGTGGACGGGGTGGTGGCGTCATGCTACGCGGCAGTGAACCAGCATGCCCTGGCCCACTGGGCCTTCTCGCCGCTGCGCCTGATGCACAGGTGGACTGGTCACACGGGCAGCCGTGCAAATGGGCTCCACTGGTACTCGCAGTTCTTACACTGGCTAGGAAGGTTGCTTCTGGATTCGCAGCACTTCCATCCTTGGGGCATGGCTCAGGCCTTGAGGTGAAGCAGGGGGGACTGATGAACGGAGAGGAATGGTAGCAGGAGCCATAAAGAACAGCAGCAGAGCTAGCTCAACGAATCTGTATCATGTAGGGCACACATGTCATCTGAACTGCCTGACAGCAACATGTGCGGGAGCACGTTTAGCATGGGTGACCCCCATCCAAGGGGTCCCGACCCTTAACACTGGCACCGTTAACGCAGGTCTACGTATCCAGTCAGTGGATTCAGCGGAACCATGAGCCTCTGATCTCTATCAAGAGATGTACGGGCTCTCTCTGCGAGAGAGGGCTAAGTCTTCTCCTTCACCCCTCAGTTTATTTTGTATTTTATTTTTCTTGTCAGGAGAGGGAGGAGCCGAGCAGTAACTGTGCCATGAGCGAACACGCCCTTCCACACTGTAAAGTGACAGGCAGCAAATACGCCAGTGTGCAGAGACGTTTTAAAGAATTGACTACCGGTCACGTGGGTCCCAGTCCCACGCTGTACAAGATATAGCAGAACATAAAAATCTTCATTAAAGAAAATCAGATTCTGTTTGATACGTGTATTAATTGTCCTCAGAGAAGATCTAACATGACATTGTGTAATAATGCCGCGGTTGAGTATAAAGATTGTTAGGACTCAAAGTGGTGTCTATTTATGTGTTTTATGTGTGTTTATAGAAATATATGATGTCTATGAGGTTATTGTGGGCTTATGAGATGTTGAAAGATCTATTTTTGAAATTAAATATTATGGAAATAAGATGGACCATGCTGTCTTCGGGACAAGATCTGTGTTTTGAGCGTGTCAAGTGTGTGTGTCTCTGCTTACTGTCAGTGACGTGGTGTTCAGCAGTCGATTCCAGCCAATAAATCAATTCCGTTATAAATATAATATCTGTTGTGCCCCGCCCGGCGCGTAAAAGTCCACCGAGCTGGCCATTCTTGCGTAAACAGCCCTTTACTGACATCTACTGGCCGTGTAGAATAATACAAGCACCATCAGGTGTGTTTGTGTGTGTGTGTGCGCGCGCGCGTGCATTTTTAGCTGTATTTGTGAGGACAAATTTGGAATTTTAACCATAATAGTGAGGACATTTCTGCGCCATAGGGACTACATAGGGGCTACATAGGGACTACATTGAGTCTACATAGGGAGTTCATGTAGTCAGTGAGAGTCCTGGGACATTGCTGGGTTCCGATCCATCCATAACATCTCAACATCAACCGCAAAACCGGGGGACGTCTAGTACTGAACGCCACGGAGCGCTTGCGCGCATCCAACAGTTGTTGCCTAATAATAACCGCGCTATTGGCTGCGCCTTTAAGAGGGCAGCGAGACGGCGTGGAACAGGCAACCCAATCTCCTCACATCGGGCCAAGGGCTCCGTCTATTAACGCGGGGGGATGCAAAGAAATGAGACGTGTTCACGACTATAACACGGTGTTTGCGTCCTTTACTCCCCCCCCCCCCCCCCCCCGTCGTCTCTCCTGGTTTTACGCGCGGGCTGCGTCGACTCGGCCGCGGCGGTAAATTACGCGTTGCGCCTTTAAGAAGCCGTCGCCAGGATTAGAATTACCGTGTAAACTGCCCCCGAGTCACCACCTAGGCGGGGGGTGGGGGTGGGGTGTGACACGGTACTGACACAAGGGGAGGTTCTCCTCTTCCGACTGTCCCCCGGTCCGACCACAGCGCTCCCTCTTCGCTCCCACCGCGGTCTTCTTCACAGCTCCACGTTCTGACTGCCGAGCGTCGTCCCCCCCCCTCTCTCCCCCCCCTACGAGACAGCGCACCCACCGCTTCGCTGACATGGCTGAGATAGGGAAAGGGGTCACCGCCGGGAAACTGGCCAGCAACGTCCAGAAAAAGTTCACCCGGGCGCAAGAGAAGGTACTGTCCCTCCATGGTTTTCCTCCGTCCGCGCGTTTTGAACGTCTCTCGGGATTAAAATGGGTGGCCGTTGTGAGCGCGCACCGCCGCCACCCGTCGACCCCCACCTGCTGCCCTCCGCCCTAAATGTCAAACCCTGCTTCTAGCGGCGTCGGTAACACGTTGACCCGGGGTTTACGCACAAGTTCCCGACTAGAGATGAAGTGATAGGCTGTGGACGCAATAGTCCCCCTGTCTCTCTGGACGGGATTAATGTTGTCCTAAGCCTGCGAGCGGTTGCGCTCCAGCAACCGGTCCAGCCAGCCGGGGGAGGATGGGCCTTTATGTTTGGCTGGAGAGAGGGGGTACACCGGGATTTGACTCCAACGTTGGCCCAAGTGTGCTGAACTTGACTGAGCTTTCCTGGACACGCGACGAACTTTGCCCAGAATTACGCGTCTCACCGTCATGGCACCGTCACCCCCACGCTTCTGTCTTGGCGGAGTGTCCATGTTGGTGCAGGAAACCTGTGATTTATTGCGTAACGTTATCTTATAAAGGACACGGTCTGTCTTTGTCTTTTAGAAACGTCTTTAAACTCGGTCTTCATTAGGCTGCAGGGTGGGTGAATCGGGGTCTTTCTCAGATGCAGGACGCGTCATGTCGTCCTCTAGTCGCTGCGCTGGCTTGCAAACAGGGAGGCATGTTTTTTTTTACCACGTTGAATTTAGCACCTGTGTTTTCGAGGTCATCAAAATAGTGTTCGAACTTGCGACACATATCTGAAAATGTGGGATCCGTACGCCAGAGTTCAGAGAGTCCCACCTTATTTCTGGACTCGTGTGAGGTGGGAATTGGTCTGATCCTGCTCAGAGAGTCAAGTGGCGGGTTGGAATGTGGTCGCCTGTTGGATTGCGTGTTGGGAAGTGTTTTTACAAAGAGGTGGATCAGGAAAGGAGAGTCCTGGATGCGGAGCCAGGATCTGTACTGGTCCTGGCCCCTGGCCGTGACGCACACGCCGTCAGCCGCGTGGCTTTGCGCACTGAAGGACGCCAGAGTGCCTTCCTGCTTCTAGAGTTCACCCTCCGTCTTTGTTGGTGCGAGGCCGTACAACCACCTCCATAACTCCATCTGTACACGTGGCCACGCTGTCCACGGTAGGTAGGAGGCGCGGGGGGGAGGAGGACCGCGAATGAGGGTTGCACCCCGGCTGCCATGAGGTGTCCCCAAATGAGACGTTTTATTTTACTTTATTATTCCCCCCCCACCACCTTTTTCTCCTCAATTGTACCCGGACAAGGACCCCACTCTTCCGAGCCGTCCCGGTCTCTGCTCCACCCCCTCCGCCGATCCGGGGAGGGCTGCAGACTACCACATGCCTCCTCCCATACATGTGGAGTCGCCAGCCGCTTCTTTTCACCTGACAGTGAGGAGTTTCACCAGGGGGGGCGTAGCGCGTGGGAGGATCACGCTATTCCCCCCAGCCCCCCCCCCGAACAGGCGCCCCGGCGGACCAGAGGAGGCGCTAGTGCGGCGACCAGGAGACATACCCGCATCCGGCTTCCCTGTGCATAACAGTAGCCCACTCACTTCCGGTTTCTACTGCAGCGGTCATACCAGTTTCCTGTTTGTTGGCGTGTGCTATTGACAATGGTATATTTTTGGCGATGCCTGCAAGATTCACCACGGATACATGTCAACAACACGCACACAACTGTCCACACACCTCCCCCCGCACCTCCCAGCACACGGGTGGAAGGTTTCAGGTTGTACGTATCAAGTTGAGACCTTCTGGCGTTTATCCAGGGGGAGTCTTGCAGGCATCGCGAAAAATATGCCATTGTCGATGTTACGCGCCAAACAAACAGGAAACTGGTATGACCGCTGCAGTAGAAACCGGAAGTCAGTGCGCTACAGTTCTGCACAGAGTCGATTGTGTGTCTGTAGGGACGTCCGACCAAGCCGGAGGTAACACGGGGATTCGATCCGGCGATCCCCGTGTTGGTAGGCTACGGAATAGACCGCCACGCCCCTAAATGAGACATGTTCACCACTTTGTCCTGGAGGAGCTCCGGTTTCTTAACTCGCCACAGGACTGGCTGAGCGGGTGTAGTGTGAGGGTGGAGTGTGAGGGTGGAGTTTGCGTTTGGAATGACCGCCCCGGCAGCTGAGGGAAGAATCCAGGGCGGTACAGTATATATCGTGATGTAATTACCCCCCCCCCCCGTGTCCTGCAAAGCATGCTGGGAGAATTCCTCTCAGTGGAATCCGGATGGGTCGTGTGGTAATGGGAGGAGCGGGGGGGGGGGGGAGGGGGGGGACAGCGGTGACACGGGTTTGGGGGCGACCCGTTCCCCCAACTCTTCATCTACCAGCTACTCACCGTATAGCCAAGGGGCAGCGGGTGGGAACTCAACTCCACCTGTCCGTCCCCAGGTAGCCCGGGTGGTGTCTTGGGCCACGTGTCCCAGTCGGAGGTCACCGGGTGACGTCACACGTCATTAGTGATGCTCAGTGTGTTACCCGCTGATGTGTCCCGTCTGGACACCTGTCCCTCCCTTCCAGCCCCGCGTGCCCCCGCACGGCTGCCTGGCCGGGGGGGGCTGCTGGGGGGGGGGCTGCTGGGGGGGGGGGCTTGGCTATCTATAGACCCCAGGCCCTCATCCTCATCACATTAATTCCCAACAGCCGGCGTGTGTGTGTTTGTGTGTGTGTGTGTCTGTGTGTGTGTGTGTGTGTGTGTGTGTGTGTTAAATGTTGTGAATTATTTGTTAACTCTTGACGTCTGTGTGTAACCCATCGATATCAGCCGGTGTTGGTCGAGTCAGGTGTTGTCAAAGTGTGTTCAGTTCAGTATGTCTGTCTCATGCGGTGTGCAGTGAAGGCTGGATAGGTGGGCTTTGGTTGTGTATATATTTAAGTGTATGTGTGTGTGTGTGTGTGTGTGTGTGTGTGTGTGTGTGATAGGGGAGAGAGAGCTTGCAGCCCAGTCAAGCTTGTGGGTGTATTTTTGGTGTTGAAACTGAACACCAGCGGACAGCTACAGTCTCTGTGAAACACACACACACACACACACACACACACACACACACACACACACACACACACACACACACACACGCACGCACGCACACACGCACGCACGCACACACACACACACACACACACACACACACACACATGCATGCATGTAAAGCTCAGTTTCAATAGCCATCTATACCCTGTAGTACAAAGCGTACTGATGGAGTGTGTGACACACACACACACACACACACACACACGCACACACACACACACACACACACACACGTCTAGCTGCCATCCTCAGTGTCTTGTGGTCCTGATCTTTAAGAAAGTGGATCAGACATTCATCCATCAACTTCACTTGAAATGTGTGCATGTGTGTGTGTGTGTGTGTGTGTGTGTGTGTGTGTGTGTGTGTTTTCTAATTTTGTATCAGTGCAGATGATGATGTATTAGAGCGAGTCACCAAGGCCTAGTCCTTGCATGTCCAGACCTACTTGACAGACGGAACTGATTGTGAGTCAGTGGAGGCTGGAAGTGTGACTCACCAGCAGTGAAACCAGTGAAACCACGGCTGGAGAGGACACATGTGCCACTGAGACAGGGGACACATGAGCCGCTGAGACAGGGGACACATGTGCCGCTGAGACAGGGGACACATGTGCCGCTGAGACAGGGGACACATGTGCCGCTGAGACAGGGGACACATGAGCCGCTGAGACAGGGGACACATGAGCCGCTGAGACAGGGGACACATGAGCCGCTGAGACAGGGGACACATGCGCCGCTGAGACAGGGGACACATGCGCCGCTGAGACAGGGGACACATGAGCCGCTGAGACAGGGGACACATGTGCCGCTGAGACAGGGGACACATGCGCCACTGAGACAGGGGACACATGTGCCGCTGAGACAGGGGACACATGTGCCGCTGAGACAGGGGACACATGCGCCACTGAGACTGGTCTTTGGTGAGACATGTGAACGGTGACTCGGTGGATGTAGTGTTGATTCACAACCTGAGGTTCTTCAAAGTGTCCTGGCTGGCAGCTGTCAAGCTAAGCTAGTCATCACACAGTGGTCGCCTCCATTCCTGCTGCAGCCCTGCACCTCTACCGCCGGGCACATCCGGCTGTAAAGGTGCATTACACCCAAACTCCTCCACCAACCGCAGGGCAACGCCACGACTTCGCATTGGCAGAACTTTCTTAGAAACGTTGTAAGAGATGGGGGATTAGCTTGGACTGAAGGCTTCATTTTTCATGACTATGTAATCTGTTTAAAAGTCCAGTCCAAGCCCGGTCCAAGTACCAGGAGCTGGCGGATCAGTGCTGGAGGAGAGGCTGGAAGGCGCGTTGTGAGCCCATAGAAGTGGGGTGGCAGGGGTGGGCAATCTTATCCAGAAAGGGCCAGTGTGGGTGAAGGCGTCTCCTGATCAAGTTCCCCAGCAAAGACTCTACGGGTGGACCAGTGGGATCAGGTGTGCAACTGCTTGGTTGGAACAAAAACCTGCACCCACACCGGCCCTTCCTGGATAGGATTGCCCACCCCTGCTCTAGACTCTCTCTGTGCAAGCCATTGAGTCTTCCATGGAGGCTGCAGAGAGGGCCTTGGATCAGAAGGAGTGATCCGTGGGCCAATGCTGCTGGGACACAAGCCAGGGCCTCAGCAACCCTGGCTGGGTCACCTGAGAGAGGGGGTGCGATGTTGAAAGACCTGCAACCCCCGAGGACCTGAGGAAACACCACCGCTGATGTGTCCCAGTGCATCCTAGCATGTGTCTTCGAGTCGTTTAAAAGGAAGACGAGTTCCCCCGAGTTGATATGAATATCAATATGAAAAGCAGAGTATCTTCACAAAGCGCGGCTATCAACAATGTCAACAATCAGAAACAAAATGAGTCCACTCGTGCCGTTGATTTATTGATATGAAGGAACATGGGTTCATTTCAGAGAGGCCATGCGAGAGTGGCGCGTTTTGCGCCTTTTCTATTTTGGGGCTAAATTTCAAATCTCTTCCTGTTTATTGAAGGATTCTTTGTGCAGCCAGTCATGGAAAACAGCAGTTTCCCCTTTTCACTTTTGTAGCGGGAACTAAAAGTGTAAAAATACTTGTGGCCTGCAAGCAATGTGGTACAGCTTCTAAAGCTTCTAGAGTCTGTCTGTGAATGTTCTCCTTCATCCAGGTCACGGTCATCCAAAGGAGTTGAATCAAGTGCAACTGGACTTGGTATATATCCGTGAAGACGTTTCGCCTCTCATCCAAGAGGCTTCTTCAGTTCGTGTCTTTCTGACTAGGCCAAGCTGGACTAGCTTGGTCTCAGCACGAACTGAGGAAGCCTCTTGGATGAGAGGCGAAACGTCTTCACGGCTATATACCAAGTCCAGTTGCACTTGATTCAACTCCTTTGGATTCTAGAGTCTGGTGATCGAACACAAGAACACCACAGACGGTAGCTTCACTGTTAAAAAGACAAGGTATTCATTCTAATGGTGTGTGTCCATCTGAGAGAGGAATGACAGTAGAATAAAAGCCCCTGCTGGACTTCAGTAGATTCCTCTGATTAACCTGCAGTGGTGCGTTTGGGTCAACAAGTTCTTATGGAAAGTGAGACGGACGAGGAATTATTCATGGGAGATCTCACTTCTGTAGGTGCCACATTTTTGTACACCTGGTTCTAAATCTCGTCCGGTATTTTTGATCGGTCTTGTCTGCTCCAGTCCATGATGGTTTTGGTTCTGTGAGGACGTTTTACATGTAATGGAGGGGCAGGTTGTGATGCTGATGGGTAGGGTTTCTGGGTTGTCCTCCTATTTCTCTCCCCCCCGACATTCCTAGGGAAGGTTGCAGACCCCTGACCCCTGACCCCTGACCACCCCCGCGCCCATTTATCTGTCACTCCGTGTGGAAGGTAGTGGGACCCAACACAGGCTGGAGGAGAAGCTTTTACAACTGTTTTCCCTGGCCGATGTGCAAGAAGCAGTTACTGCAATAAATGAACCGATTTCCGGTTATCTAGAAAACTCACAACCGATACCAATGCCGATATCAGTTGTTTGGTGGCTCTACATCCATAAGCTTTATGTTCAGCTGGTTGCCTGGGTCCAGAACTTCAAGCAGTACCGGCTGCAGCCTGCGGGGAAGCGGAGTTGGCCGTCCAGCCCGACCAGCCCCGCCCACATTCATGACGTCACCGTGCCTCGTTCCCCAGCCCACGTCGATTACTCACCGTGCTTTTGATTTGGCATTTTACCCCACAGGTCCGGCCCCAACGGTTACACACACACACACACACACACACACACACACGCGTATTGTTTACTGGGGGAGACACACCACATGAAGGGTTTAAGAACAGTATTTTATTACACATGCAGTGCGGATATCAGCGGAATCAGTGGTTGAAGGGGTGCATGTTGGCCATTTATTCTGTGAACCCTGCAGCGGGCAGAAGTGACTGGAGAAGCCAGCATGTGAGTTTGCAAAGTAGACCCCTCCCCCCCGGAATTGTGGGCGGGCGGGGCTGCACCTGTGGGCGGGGCTGAACAGGGCCAACTCCGCCTTCCCGCAGGCTGCAGCCATTACCTTCTCGGGACCGGGGTGGCCGACTTCCGGCGTGGTCCAGGAGGATCAACAGGGAGGAGGCCCCGGGGTAGACCCAGAACTCGCTGGAGGGACTATAGTATGTCCAATCTGGCCTGGGAACGCCTTGGGATCCCCCAGGAGGAGCTGGAGGGCGTCACTGGGGAGAGGGACGTCTGGAGTGCCCTACTTAGCTTGCTGCCTCCACGACCCGACCCCGGAGAAGCGGCTGAAGATGAGATGAGATGAGATGAGATGAGATGAGATGAGATGTGATGTGATGTGATGAGATGAGATGAGATGAGATGAGATGAGATGATATGTGATGAGATGAGATGAGATGAGATGAGATGATATGTGATGAGATGAGATGAGATGAGATGAGATGAGATGAGATGAGATGAGATGAGATGAGATGAGATGAGATGAGAAATCAGGGGACTAAAAATCGTAAAAAACCCCAAACTTTATTGTTACTAAAGTGACTCCATTGGGACATATAATGGAAAGGTCGGAGCACATAACAGGATTTGACTGTCTTGTATGAAGACATGTCCATTAACTTTGCCTTCTTTCTGTCCACTTTTAATTTCCTAGTCCTGATTAATAATCAGCGTTGTATCATCCAGCAGTGATCACAGTCACGTGCATAATGACCTGACCAGTCAGTCGTCTTTGTCCGTCCGTAACAGAGCAAATGGCACAAATAAGCGGTCAACAGAAACCGGAATTATGGATTCCGTCGCTTGCTCCACTTTATTTACCTGCTGTCCCTCCCGAGGTTATTGAAAGGTCTCTCAGAAGGACTAACAGTAAACAAGTCCTGAATCTGAGTTTCTACTGTTTTCTGATTCTGCAAAGGGTTCGTTCACATCGCTCGTGGTTGCAGAGATCGGAGGAAAACTGGCCCATATTTTCTATTCCTGTTATATTTTCTATTACCACCAGTTGAGAAAGACGCAAGATGCTCGTCTTCAATCTATAGCACAAACTCGTCAATTATGGATGTAAATACACCTCGGTTTTATAATCAGGAATCAGGAACATCTGTTTGTCATTTCATTCCATGCACCGTTTCCCCAGCCCAGAGCAGTGCAACAAAAAGACAAAAACATCCAACCTACAAGAACACACATATCTAATATATATCTAAAATAATAATACTAATAATTCACTGTCCAAGACAGCAAACGCCAGGATGACTGTCGGACTGCCGGTCTGCATGGGCTAGCAGTTAGCTTAGCCTCCCCCGCTTCCACGTCCTGTCAGGCCGCCCTCGGTGTTTCCTCCTCACAGCTCCGGGCAGGGCCGTGGTCCCTGGGCCCCAGGCAGGGCTGTGGTCCCTGGGCCCCAGGCAGGGCCGTGGTCCCTGGGCCCCAGGCAGGGCCGTGGTCCCTGGGCCCACAGGACGCAGCAGATCAGGCTCCTCCAGCCAATCCAGCTCCAGCTCTCCCAGCCATCAAGCTCAAATGCGTCACAGATTGAGACTTTTAAACACTTCAAGTTAAAGATGAGTGTCAGTAGTCCCCAGTGATGGAGGACTCCCTTCCAACAAGTCAGCTTCTCGAGCCAGTGCAGGACGAGTTACACCTTCTCTAGTGTGGAGATAGCGTCACCCTGATGCAAAGAAATGAGGGAAATAGGCCATTTGATTTTGGTTTTGTTTCTTTAAACAATCGATCTCATCGTTACCCCATAGACAGGGGGTGTCTTTTCCCCCCAGAAACAAATAACAGACGTGCTCAACACTTTTCTGGGCGACTTGCTAAGACGGTTTGGTGCAGCATGAGGTGTGGAGTGGGAATGAAAGAGAGAAAATGGAGTGGGCTCGGATGACTGCATGACCTCCAGCCAGCCACTGGAAGAGCTATGTTGGCAGTGTGTGTGTGTGTGTGTGTGTGTGTGTGTGTGTGTGTGTAGCAGGTTTTTCCTGTCCTAACGGGGACCAAATGTCCACATCAGGATACAAAAACCTGGAACCACCAACCTTATGGGGACATTTTATGGGTCCCCATGAGGAAAAGGGTCTATTTTAGGGTGAGGACTGTGTTTAAGGGCTAAGGTTAGAATTAGGATTTGGTTAAGGTTAAGGTTAGGGTAAGGGTTAAGGGCCAGAGAATGAATTTAGTCAGTGAGGGGTCCCCACAAGTATGGAGTGACATGGTTGTGTGTGTGTGTGGTGGGGGGGAGCAGTGGGGGCAGTGGGGAAGTCCCTGATTCTTCGCTGCATGCCATCCGTGGTGGTAGACAGGATTAGGGCGGCAGGTGGCCGGGGTGTTAGAGGCTCCTCCATGTGCCGCGAGTCGCCCATTTGATCAGATTAGCCGGTGACCTTGTCCAACAGTTATGCCCACTGCTGCCTAAAGGAACAGCCTCCGCC
Source organism: Lampris incognitus (assembly GCF_029633865.1). Taxonomy (NCBI): domain Eukaryota; kingdom Metazoa; phylum Chordata; class Actinopteri; order Lampriformes; family Lampridae; genus Lampris; species Lampris incognitus. The sequence continues at coordinate 23,289,163 of NC_079231.1, read as the reverse complement.
TCATTTCTTCACTCTCTCTCTCTCTCTCTCTCTCTCTCTCTCTCTCTCTCTCTCTCTCTCTCTCTCTCACTCACTCGCTCTCTCTCTCACTCTCTCTCTCTCTCTCTCTTTCACTCGCCCTCTCACTCACTCTCTGTCTCTGTCTCTCGCTCGCCCGCTCTCTTTCTCTCCCTCTCTCCCTCTCTCTCTCTCTCTAATCCAACACGTGCTTTTGCCTGTCTCCTGCCTTGTGGATTAAATCTAGATAAACCAAAATGACTAATAAAGTCTTTTGAAGGTTTCCCACTAAAGATCCAAACAATGGAATAGAAAACAGATAATCGTCACAGATTTTACAGATACTGAATCCGAGTCCAGTACACAGCAGTTTCTAGTACTACTTGCAGACCCTCCCCCTCCCACAAACAACAAACAACAAACCATAAAAAAAACGAAATAAATGGAAGAACAACACCAGGACACTGGAGGTAAGCATGTATGCACAGGCCTCCACACATGGGAGTCAGTCCGGATATGACGTTGAACAGAGATCAGGATGATTTCCTCAATGCAACCGGATGTGAGGCACGAAGGCGTGTGCTTTGAAATATCCCACGACACGAAGAAGGTATTTTAATTTCTGGTACCTCATCTGTCTGCGCTTGATTTACATCTATGTTCCAGAAATTCCCGCGAAAAAAAAGGTTTCGCTTTAATTTTGCTAATAAGATTTATCTTCTCTCCCCGACAAACGCAGTAATTCTGTAGTTACCGCGCAGGGTGCGGTAACAGAAAGGTCCGGTGAAGGATCCGAGAGCGAGAAGCGATCATCTACCTGAAACTAGCCAATAGCGTCTTGACGTCCACGTTCGTCTAAAAATGCCCGGCCGTGATTGGCTGTCAGTCAAATCAATCTCCCTCCCGAGCGAATCCCGCCCCGCCGCTTCCTTTCGTTTGGATAAACGACACACTGCGGATGTCCTCGGTGCGCTAAACGGGGACTTTAATCAGGAATCCGGAACACTTTATCCACATTAAAAGAACACATATATCCAAACTTACACATATATCCAAATTATATTTAAAAAAAAATCACTGTCACGGAGAGCGAACGCCAGCCAGGATGACCGTCGGAACTGCGTGGGCTAGCAGTTAGCTTAGCCTGCCGCGCTTCCGCGTCCTGTCAGACCGCCCTCGGTGCTTCCTGTTCGGGCGCAGCTCCGGGCAGGGCCGTGGTCCCTGGGCCCACCGGACTGAGCAGACCAGGCTCTCCCAGCCGCTCCAGCGCCAGCTCTCCCAGCCGTCAAACCAAGACAAACTTAGACGCAGACGTGGACAAAGACCCTGCATGGTGGGGCGGTGCTGGGTGAGGCCGCCGCAAACGTGAATTCGCGCCGCCATCTTCCCTCTAATACCACTCGGTGATCATAACCAGCTAAACGTATTTTGTGCCAGTTTCTGATACCTTCCTTCTGATACCTTTGTGGTCGTTTTAACCCCTGTCTCTGCAGTCTCTACGTCTTTACCCGCATATGTGAACAGCACAGTATGCTTTTCTAAAGGGTGGCTCTGGGTGTGCGGTGTGTCTGATACCACCATGTTGGTGCTGTTCCTGTGACGTCATGGTTAATGTTGCTCCAACACCATCACTGCAGCTGACCCGTCACGTTGTGGTGCTGCTGTGCCTTTGTGACTCGGGGGGGGGGGACGGCTGTGGGTTAGCGATCAGCTAAGTTAAGGTTAGCTATTAGCAAGGTTAAGGTTAGCTATCAGCAAGGTTAAGGTTAGCTATCAGCTAGGTTAAGGTTAGCTATCAGCAAGGTTAAGGTTAGCTATCAGCTAGGTTAAGGTTAGCTATCAGCAAGGTTAAGGTTAGCTATCAGCAAGGTTAGGGTTAGCTATCAGCTAGGTTAAGGTTAGCTATTAGCAAGGTTAAGGTTAGCTATCAGCTAGGTTAAGGTTAGCTATCAGTTAAGTGTTAGGTTAAGTTGAGGTTGAGGTTTTGCTGGTGTAGAGTTATGGTGTGTCACTTTAAATTACAGGCGAGGACTTATGACGTACACAAGTGGCGACCTCAATTGTAGCTTAGCACGGAATGGTGATTAAAGCTGGTTGGAGGTTGTAAAACTTAACCAGTCTACTGTGCAGTTTATAGGCACTTTACAGTTTAGGTTAGCTTTGGTATTTTTCCCCTTGTCACAAAGGCACGACGTCACAACAACGGGATTGGTCCGGTGCTATGATGGTCCTGGAGCAACCTTAATTAGGATGTTGTGGGAAAAACACCAACACGGATCGTGCCTGGGTGTGACAGGGCTCTCAAGTTGTGAACTGAGTTCAGGGTGAGATTTTGGCGGCGGTGCTGGTGGGGGATTGGTTGGGGTGGGGACGGGGGTCTGATCTGATAAATGACACATAAATTCATACAAATAAAAATATTTATTTAATTCATCATTTTTTTAGTGCAGGTAGAACTGGTGACCTGAACGAGAACAGGAGAATGTCACTTAACATGCGCAGTAAGCCCGTATACATGTTCATTATGAATACAAACGACAGGGTTGATGTCAGGTTACAATCTGTCTTACAGTAAAACACCAAGCTCATCAATCTCACTTTTTTGAATATTCCAAATGATTCAAGCGGCTTCTCCACTGTCTCATCTACTATGGTGTCCTCATCATTTTCTTCCACTGACACCCCAGCTGTCTCCTCCGCTGTCTCCTCCACTGCCTCCTCCACAGTGTCCTCCACTACTGCCTTCTCCACAGTGTCCTCCTCTAACCTGGCCACCTTTTTAGGGAGCTGATCCTTCACAGCGAAGCATGAAAGAATGCTCATTTGCCTCTTCCCTGACATCTTTGAAGACAAATGCAATAATTAATAATTATTAATTAAGGTCTGGATAAAATATGATGAAATAGCTGTCAAACAAAGCATAACTTTTATCTCATCTTAAGTTGGTAAAGTCCTCCTACAAGTTGGTCTCAAATGCTTTGTGAATTACTCTTAACAAAAAACTAAAAACTTTTAGTGCAATTTATAAGTACTCTTAGTGGTGGCCTAAGAGAAAAGCTTTATGAATAATGGGTCCTGAACTAAGACTATAAAACAAGTGTCAGTATAGCTGCTGAAATTTGCAGGGATTCAACTAGCTAGCTTAGGGTGACCGTGTGAACGAGTTGAAATGCGTGTGTCTCACGCCCAATGCGTGAGACTTGAGAGCCCCGGTGTGAGGTGCTTGTGAGGCTGTCGAACATGTGTGATTGGGGTCCACTTTTACAGGGAGCTCGTGGTAAAGTCTTGATAACGTTCCTCCAACACAAACGGGAACGGGAACAGCTCAGAACCCGGTGGAAACCTAAAGAGTGCTGGACATAATAAAACACTGTAGGTAGGCCACCCAGTTAGCATCCGGATGTGGGCCACTTCAGGCAATGATGCGGCACTGGTGGCCTTCTTCTGGCCCTGACAACATGGATGTGAGCCTGAAGTGGCCCACATGTATAATAACAAATATGGCACGAATATGCCAATCAACAAACAATATCACATGTGGGCCTTTTCTGGCAAAGGTGCGGAGCTCTGGGCAACATGTGATCTGGATGTGACCCTGAAGTGGCCCGTGTGGTAAATGGTGAATATGGCCCAAATATCACAAAACAAATATGGGCCACCTTTGGCAAATATGTGGCACATGCGGCATTGCTATGACTTGGTTCTGGCCCAGATCTGGCAAACAAGAGTGTAGTGTCGGGTGTCGGACTGGTCCGGGCCGCAGCAATTTTGCTATCTGGGTGTAGTCTCCTATCCATTCTTTAAGTTTTGTTTTCTTGAAGAAATTAACATTTTTGCCCTGGAGTAAAATATTTGAGTTCATTGCAACGCAGTTTCACTTGTGTGTGAAGAACTTTCGAGGAGCAAGTGCCAGAATTAGGCAGATGATTCGTGTTAATCCTACAAGATATTGACATCAGGTATGAAACTCAAAAGATGGAGATGATCTCCGGCATGGTCGGGCGTCCCTACAGACACATTTGATCGTGTCTGCGAGTGGGAAGCCGGATGTGGGTATTTGTGCTGGTCGCTGCACTAGCTCCTCCTCTGACGGCTCAGAAGAGTGGGGTAATTGGCCAAGTACAATTGGGGAGAAAAGGGGGGGGCAAAAGATGGAGATGATTAATTTTTCCCTTTTTAGAGGGAAAACGAGGCTTAAAAGCTCAATTCTTGCTAAACTGACCAGACTAAAAATATATTTGGATTTTAGTGTTTTGCCAATGTAATTATTCTCTCGTATAGGGAGACAAAGTTTTTCATGTTTGTCTTTCTCCTAAATTGCCTTACTTTTGAGCTCTTTAAAATGTATTTTGACAGGCTTTCCTGACACCTTCAGACTCGCTGCAATGCAAACCCTGAGAGCGTAGAGGCTATAGACAAAGGTTCCCACAGTCAGGTAACACAGTGGCATGGTTTTGTGCCCTCAGCGATCACTGCCTTAAATAGCCTGTGCACACTATAACACACTTGTGTTGTTGTGGTGCTGTACTTGATTGTTTATACCCTGTTTTGAGTGTTACTTGGGTACAGACTGTGAAAACAAATGTCCTCTATAGAGAACAATGCAGACTGCATCTGAACCTGACCTCTGTACCGACAGACATGTGGCTTACAACTGACCCATTTAGACAATGTAAGATCCCTATTTTAACTTCATGCTTTCTGCACCACTGCTGCTTTGTAGTTCCGCCTCTAGAAGGTTTAAATATCTGCCCCCCCCCCCCACACACACACACGTTTAACCATCAGAAAGGAGACGGCAAGTTGTATTAATAGGAAGCATTTGTGTCCTATGTTACAATATGAGTCTTCAGTGCTGTCCGCAGTAACTGAGGAAGAACATAGACTGCAACGGCTGATGGCTTCATGGAGGGCTGTTTGATGGCTCCCGCTGTAAAACTCCACCTTTTCTCCCAAACTGTTATATCCATACCGCTTCTCTATGAAACATGTGATGAACTTTGCATTCATTATCACTGGACGTCTGAGATGTTGTAGGAATCAGAAGTGTATTCTGGGGTGGATCCCAGTGTAATTTACCTTGGATGAGTTGATTTAAATCTAAATGTAGACTTTAATCACAAATAAGGTTAAATACTCACATGAACCGAGTATTAAACTGGAATTCCTGCAAATAATGTTGGTGGGCCTGATTAGACGCAAGTGGTCCAGAGGGTGAAATGTCATCTGAACCGGGGGGGGGGGGTTCTTAAAGGGACAGTTCACCCCAAAATCAAAAACACATGTCTTTCCTCTCACCTGTAGTGCTAGGAACTATTTTCTTGGACCGAACTACACCTACATGAAACTGCTCATAGCAAGGTCTTTGGATTATATTGAGTAGCCGGGTCCTGATTTCTGGAAAGAGACATTACTGTTTGACAAGGGGACTAGAAACTTTGCAGCAAGTAGCTATACAAACACTTATATCTGAAGCTCTGATTTCTAGGCCGCATGGTGGTGCACTGGTTAGCGCGGTCGCCTCACAGCAAGAAGGTCCTGGGTTCGAGTCCCGGGGTAGTCTAACCTTGGGGCTCGTCTCGGGTTGTCCTCTGTGTGGAGTTGTCATGTTCTCCCCGTGTCTGCGTAGGTTTCCTCCAGGTGCTCCAGTTTCCTCCCACGGTCCAAACACATGTAGGTCAGGTGAATTGACCGTACGGAATTGTCCCTAGGTGTGAATGTGAATGTGAATGTGCGTGTGTCGGCCCTGTGATGGTCTGGCAGCTTGTCCAGGGTGTCCCCCCGCCTGCCGCCCAGTGACTGCTGGGATAGGCTCCAGCATCCCCGCGACCCTGAGAGCAGGATAACCAGTTTGGATAATGGATGGATGGATGATCTGTATTGACACAGCTTGCCCAGATAGCATCCAGATGTGGGCCACTTCAGGCAATGATGCAGAGCTGGTGTCCTTCTTTTGGCCCTGACAAAATGGATGTGAGCCTGAAGTGGCCCACATGTATAATAGCAAATATGGCCCGAATATGCCAAATCAAATGTGGGCTTTTAATGGCAAAGATGCGGCACTCTCGGCAACATGTGATCTGGATGTGACTCTGAAGTGGCCCGTGTGGTAAATGGTGAACATGGCCCAAATATCACAAAACAAATATGGGCCACCTTTGGCAAATATGTGGCACATGCGGCTTTGCTATGGCTTGGTTCTGGCCCAGATCTGGCAAACAGGAGCGGACTGCCGAAGTGCCATCATTCCACGTGGTATGTGGGCCGGATCAAGTGTCGGGTATGGGACGGGTCCGGGCCACAGCAGTTTTGCTATCTGGGTGTCTAAATGCCTGTTACTGTCTCTAAATGCAGATGAACAAACCTGACGAAGCCCATGAATAACTTCCAAGTGTTTGTGCCGTTTCTGCTCCACCTGACGCCTTCCTGTGACCTGTGCACAGGGCATGGACAAAACACGCGGTTTTGAAATACATTATATTCGTTTTTGGTGTATTTTTTGTGTCGTCTCATTGTCCCCTTTCTTCCCCCACAGGTCTTGCAGAAGCTTGGGAAAGCGGACGAGACGCGGGACACGGCCTTCGAGGAAACGGTGGTGAACTTCAACAAGCAGATGGTCAGAATCTCTCCCGCCTTGTCCGTAAAAACTCTTGCACGTCCTTGTGCTTCATTGATTCTCGTACCGAGTCGTGACAGCCTGGGCAGCGCTGCACCAGCCGTTCGTAAACCTGCTGCTTATGTTTATGTGTGAAGTTGTTACTCTTGCCGTCAGCTGGTTTCAAACCAGCGATTTACGATTTTCGGTTGCACCGCTCAAACTCAAGTAATCTGTTGCTAGGCAGATGTCCCAGCAGCCAGCCAATCAAAAACTGTTCACACATTTAAATATGGAACCGCGAGCTGGCCTCATGGGACGATGTCATACCAAGATGTCCGCATCATCGTACAAATCAAGAAGACAGTCGGTATCATGTAAAACCACTAATATTTCCCTGTTTTCAAATAACAGCTACAAATAGTCTCCACTTTTTTTTGATTGTCCCCCTTTTTTCTCCCAAATTGTATCCGGCCAATTACTCTGCTCTTCTGAACTGTCCCGGTCGCTGCTCCACCCCCTCTGCCGATCCGGGGAGGGCTGCAGACTACCACATGCCTCCTCCCATACATGTGGAGTCACCAGACGCTTCTTTTCACCTGACAGTGAGGAGTTTCACCAGGGGGACGTAGCAAGTGGGAGGATCAAGCTATTCCCCCCAGTCCCCCCCCCCCGAACTGGCGCCCTGACCGACCAGAAGAGGCGCTAGTGCAGCGACCAGGACACATACCCACATCTGTGTGTGTACGGATGCCCAACCAAGCGGGCGGTAACACGAGGATTCAAACCAGTGATCCCCGTGTTGGTAGGCAACAGAATAGACTGCCATGTCACCCGGATGCCCCATTTTTTGTGTTTTTTGTAGTTTAAGTTGGATCTATTGGTGTTATTGCTGCTGTCTTGATAAAATGTTGCAGAGCTCCGTTAAGCTAACGACAACGACAGCGCCTCCTTTTTGGTACGTGTAAGAATTCAGTAATAACTAAGTTCTTAGTAATGTAGCGCGAATTCAGGGGGCAGGCGGGGATCGAACCTGGGTTCCCCGCTCCCACAGATAGCAAAATTGTTGTGGCCCAGACCCGTCCCACACCCTACACTCCATCCGGTCCACATACCGCATGGAATGATGGCACTTGGGCGGTCTGCTCCTGTTTGCCAGATCTGGGCCAGAACCAAGCCATAGCAATGCTGCACGTGCCACATATTTGCCAAAGGTGGCCCATATTTGTTTTGTGATATTTGGGCCATATTCACCATTTACCACACGGGCCACTTCAGGGTCACATCCGTTTTGTCAGGACCAGAAGAAGACCATCAGTGCCGCATCATTGCCTGAAATGGCCCACATCCGGATGCTATCTGGGCCATGGGTGACCGTGCTAACCAGTCAACTAAAGGGTCCGGCCCGTTAGCCAGAGGCTAGCGAGTCTACACATCCGTGGTCGTTACAGTAATAACAGTTGGGGTGGTGCAACCCATGTGTATTTAGTGTGGTGTAAATTGTGATTTAGTTAATACTTGTGTGACAAATACGACTTTTACACATGAAATGGTGCAGTGCTGCTGTTTGGATAAGGCTAGCAGCGGGTCAACACGGTTGCCATGATTAAACGTGTCTCCGTTTCAGTTTTGAATTTCAAATGTGTGGTTAACATAAAAAGGTAACAAAAGGTTAACAAAGTTATCAGCAGTGAAGTTTTCTTCACGCTGCCGCCAGTTTGTTTTTTCGTCTTTTGTTCTAAGAAAAACAGCATGTCAAAGGTCAATACTAGAATGAATGTCTTTAAATGGATACTTTGGGCATTTTCTCCTCCTTCCTCTTCCCTTTCTCCTCTTTATCCATCCATCTGTATACACCCTCCCAAGCAAACTCCTGCTCACACACATTGTGTTGCATTTTCAGGCAGAAGGCATTAAATTGCAGAAAGACTTGAAAGCCTACCTAGTGGCAGTTAAAAGTAAGGAAGCACGTCTGTCTTTGTGAGTCCCGTCGGTTAAAACCTGACAGTCCTACTGACTTGCTGTTTTTGCTGCATTTGGTTTTGAGTCTAGGTTTGCTTTGGTGTGCTAGTTAGTGCATTGACAGCAGGACCAGCGGCAGACAATTTACTGTCAGTCTAACCACATCTACTATATTAAAAATAATATTATATAATATATTATTATATATATTATATAATCTAATATGTTTATATATAATATGAATAATACAATTAATTATATACAATTAATTTTATTATTTATATTATATACAAATATATTATATAATATACTATTATATATATAATATCATTATATAATATAAATAATATATTAAAAATTTATATATATTCATGAAAATTGAAATAACACTTAATTTGGTATTGTTATCTACCACAGAAGGAAACTTGATCATGACAGATGAAGTTCAGTGATGAAGCTTTGCAGAAATTCTACTTGTTTTTAACTGACTAAAGTGAATTGTCTCTGTCCTTGGTTTAGATGCTATACGTACCCTCTCCTCTACCCAAACACTAGTGTGCTGTATGTCTCAGTGAAGCCTTCCTTCATGCATTTATTCTGCACATGCTGTACTCTGCATTAGGACAGTGTACGTTGACATCGCTCGTCCGGTCCTCTTTCCTTCTCCTGTGTGACCCTGTCTCTGTGTACGCTGTCGCTGCTCTGCAGCATTTGGTAAACTCTGGGTTGCTTGATTGCGATTGCTTTAGAAAATAATAGTATGTATGTATGGATCTGCTTCCGCCCTTTTTTTTCATTGCGTGTACATGTGTGTGTTTGTGTGTCTGCCTGTTTGTGTTGACTGTCTCTGTTGTTTCTCTCTGCGTCTTCTTAGCCATGCACGATGCGTCTCGGCGGCTGCAGGACTGTCTGGCGGATATGTACGAGCCAGAGTGGTTTGGCAAGGAGGAGGTGGATGCCCTGGCAGAGGTGAGATCAGCCAGCATCACGTGTGTGTGTGTGTGTGTGTGTGTGTGTGTGTGTGTGTGTGTGTGTGTGTGTGTGTGTGTCTCCTGGTATCTTCTAACACATATCTAATGGCCCCTCGGCTATAACCCAACAGCATGTTCTGCTGAACGACTTGTATGTGTCCTAAAGATATCATGCTTTCCCCATTTTCTTTATTTCTTCCTGTTGCAGTCCTGTTTTGTTCTTCCAGCTTAGTGGTTTTCAAGGGAGGGGGGCCACCCAGGGCATCAGGAAGTGATTCCAGGGGTCAACAGATGATGTGCAGAATATGCAAAAATATTTCCACATTACGGGCAGCATGGTGGCACAGTGGTTAGCGCGGTCGCCTCACAGCAAGAAGGTCCTGGGTTCGAGCCCCGGGGTAGTCCAACCTTGGGGGTCGTCCCGGGTCGTCCTCTGTGTGGAGTTTGCATGTTCTCCCCGTGTCTGTGTGGGTTTCCTCCGGGTGCTCCGGTTTCCTCCCACAATCCAAAGACATGTAGGTCAGGTGAATCACCCATACTGAATTGTCCCTAGACGTGAATGTATGTGTGGGCCCTGTGATGGCCTGGCGGCCTGTCCAGGGTGTCTCCCAGCCTGCCACCCAATGACAGCTGGGATAGGCTCCAGCATCCCCGCAACCATGAGCAGGATAAGTGGTTTGGATAACGGATGGATGGAAGGGATTTCCACATTACAGGATCTATGTTTTGTGTTCGGTGAAATTATGATTATTTTCTCCAGTCTATTAGATTCTTCCAATATATAATCAAGACAGAACCTGAAAAGGGAAAATAAATTAGCAAAATAAAAAAAAAATCATTTGGTATTGAAATTGTTCCCTTTACATCTGCAGCAGGGGAGTCCATAGAATTGCCTTGTTTTGTGGGACAATGAGCCAGAAATCTTGAAAGCTGATTTTCTAACCTTCTCACTGCCTTTCTTCTGCTCCTGTCTACCTTCTTTTTTTTTTTGCTTTCCTTTATTAACTGCATGTTTCTCTCCTTCAATCCGTCCATCTGAAGGAGATGATAGAGAAGGAGATGGACAATAACTTGGAGGTAAACCCTGTAGACGCTAGTGTTTCCTGCAGCCTCGTTCAAACCAGCCTACTTTTGTCCCCGTAAATACATTTTCTCAGATCATGATTTAACCACTAGAGGAGAAAGTCTGCAGAAAAGACCACGCCGACATGCTGTTTCTGCAGCCATTTTACTTGAACTCATCATGCATTGCGATCACAAAATGATTCCTCCTGTTTTGGTCAACACTGTGAAACTCATATGAGAGGGAGAAAAGCTTCACTGCCAGTCCAGCTCACTTTGTTTGGCTATGAAAACTAATTAATACATAACTAATACAATTCCACTTGGTTCCTCAACAGCATGTCGATAAAATTTGCCCCATTACATGGATAGAGATGCACCAGTTTCTGATACGAGCTGAACTTTAGGTATCCGCTAAAGTCCAATGCTAATAAAGGAGGAATATTCCATTTTACTTGTTTGCCATCGTGGAAATTGGTTTCATAAATTCACGGGAATTTAATCTCGTTTACAATCCAGATTTATTCTGAAAACAGAAACCAAGTCTCAGGTGCTCCGTTGGTTATCCATTACAGGAGCTGATAAAGAAACTACCAGTCATCACGAGTCAACATTTAGCTGCATTTACATCATGGCTGTTGTCAACGTTCTTCCATGGATGAGATCCATTCATTCTCTTTTTTTACTGAAATCCATTAAAAATCTTGTTTCCTTGGGCGTCCAGGTAGCGTGGCGGTCTATTCTGTTGACTACCAACAGGGGGGTCGGCGGTTCGAATCCCGTGTTACCTCCAGCTTGGTCGGGCGTCCCTACAGACCCAATTGGCCGTGTCTGTGTGAGGGAAGCCAGATGAGGGTGTGTCCTGGTGGCTGCACTAGCGCCTCCTCTGGTCAGTCGGAATGCCTGTTCGGGGGGGAGGGGGAACTGGGGGGAATAGCGTGATCCTCCCACATGCTGCATCCCCCTGGTGAAACTCCTCACTGTCAGGTGAAAAGAAGCAGCTGGTGACTCCACATGTATTGGAGGAGGCATGTGGTAGTCTGCAGCCCTCCCCGGATCGGCAGAGGAGGTGGAGCGGCGACCGGGATGGCTCGGAAGAGTGGGGGTAATTGGCCAAGTACAATTGGGGAGAAAAAGGGGGAAAAAAAAGAACTCCACCAACTTACCCACAAACCATGTTAGCGCTTCTGCACGCCGTCTTTGTTCTACCGGTGGGGGCCTAGTTTCTATAGCTGCTTCAAAAGGGTCGTTTATGGTTTCAGACTCTTCCCTCAGGAGGCCTCAAAATGATGGAATGAACTCCTTCCTGTCTTCTATCAGAGTTACAGGATGGATTACTCCATTCCAGACAGACTTAAATGTGCTCCTTTTCCAGGCCTACCTTAAATCCCAGACGGTTTCTCAGCATAACTGTTGAACCGGTTTGTGACCTTGTCAAGCTAAATTTTAAATTCAGAACCACTGAAACCTCACGTCACTACTAACCTGTTGAGTGCTTACACCAGAGGTTTGGACTCGAGTCAGACTCCAGTCACAAATTTGATGACTTTAGACTTGATTTAACAAGACTGAAAAGTCTCGCAACATGGCGTTGACTTTAACACCCGTGACTCGTAACTTGACTTGGACTTGAGCCTTTTGACTTGAAGGACTTGACGCCTTCTCCAAACCCAAAGATAAAAAGCACATAATGACTTGTATAGGACGGTAAACTCAAAGTTAAGGACTTGGGACTTGGTACTTGACTCGGGACTTCGAAAAAAAGGACTTGGTCCCACTTTAAAGTGAATTTAGCATTGGACGACTTGTCCAACTCTAAATGCACATGACTGTTAAGATGCTGCTGCTGAACGAGGCTGAGTTTAACAGTAGACACAGATGGCTTAGCTTCCTGTGAGTACTACACTCCACATACAAAACAAGAACAAAACAGAAGATGTGATTGTTGAAACTGCACATGTGCATCTTGCAGGACACAGACATGCTTTGGACAGACTACAGTCAAAAGATCTCAGAAAATTCTTTGACTTCCATGGACTCGTACCTGGCCCAGTTTCCTGAAATCAAGGTCCGTATGCCTGTGTGTTGTGTGTTAAAAACTTATATCCCCTCTCTGAAAGCAGCATGGCCCAAGGATCATCATTCACTGTGAAGTAGTCATCATTTTGTCGGTCAAGGCGGCCAAAAGCCTTTTAAGAAGTGCAATCACTCGTTTTGTAAAAGCAAGTGCCAGTTCTGGGCGGCACGGTGGCGCAGTGGTTAGCGCGGTCGCCTCACAGCAAGAGGTCCTGGGTTCGAGCTCCGGGGTAGTCCAACCTTGGGGGTCGTCCCGGGTCATCCTCTGTGTGTAGTTTGCATGTTCTCCCTGTATCTGCATGGGTTTCCTCCGGGGGCTCAGGTTTCCTCCCACAGTCCAAAGACATGTAGGTCAGGTGAATCAAAGACATGTAGGTCAGGTGAATCAAAGACATGTAGGTCAGGTGAATCAAAGACATGTAGGTCAGGTGAATCAAAGACATGTAGGTCAGGTGAATCAAAGACATGTAGGTCAGGTGAATCAAAGACATGTAGGTCAGGTGAATCAAAGACATGTAGGTCAGGTGAATCAAAGACATGTAGGTCAGGTGAATCAGCCGTACTAAATTGGCGCTAGGTGTGAATGTGTGTGTGTGTGGGCCCTGTGATGGCCTGGCGACCTGTCCAGGGTGTCTCCCCGCCTGCCGCCCCATGACTGCTGGGACAGGCTCCAGCATCCCCGTGTGAGCGGCTTGCATAATGGATGGATGGAAGTGCCGGTTCTGTCAGATGGTAGACGGTCCATGTCATGTTCTGTCAGAACTGTGAAGTATGAAATAACTTGTTCTGTTGTTTATTTTAGACGTGCAAAATTCAGGGGAAAAAATCGATCCCCTTCGCCTGCACGTACGTTCTCATTCATCTGCACTTTACGACTTCACCTGAACCAACCTCCCCCCTCAGGCCCGCATAGCAAAGCGAGACAGGAAGATGGTGGACTTTGACAGCGCCAGGCATCACTTCGCTGCCCTGCAGAAGGGCAAGAAGAAGGATGAGGCCAAGATTGCCAAAGTAAGTGTGTGTGTGTGTGTATGTGTGTTTGGTCTACTGGTGTATGGATAAGGGCGTTGCCATGGTATTTAAGCAGTACCTCGTGTCTCACATTAAGCTCTGCGATACTGATCATAACAGGCCTCAGAGCGTCACCTTCTCTCACGGCCTCGTCTCAGCAGCTACATTAACAAGCGTGTTGCCTTGACCTGTTCTCATCTGACCACTTTTTACACCTCGTATTCTCTGCTTTTCCTTACCTTATTATCCTTTCTTTCTTCCTTACTTTCTTACTTTCTTACACTCTTTCGTCCTTTCTTTCTTTCTGTCTTTCTTTCTTGTTACGTCCTTTCTTTCTTATTTACTTCCTTTCTTCCTTCCTTCTTTCTTCCTTTCTTTCGCTCTCTCTTCTGCCCTCAACATCTCCTTTGGCTCTTGTCATATCCTTCATGACTTTGGTCTTTTTCAAAATTTGCATGTCTGTCTGTCTGTTTGTCTCTCTGCATCTGTCTCTGACCCTGCATCTGTCTGTCTGTCTCTGCATCTCTCTGTCTGTCTCTCTGCATCTGTCTGTGTCTTTCTGTCTCTGTCTCTGTCTCTGCATCTGTCTCTCTCTCTCTGTGCATCTGTCTGTCTGTATGTCTGTCTGCATCTGTCTCTCTCTCTGCATCTGTCTCTCTCTGCATCTGTCTGGCTCTCTGCATCTGTCTGTGTCTTTCTGTCTCTCTGTCTCTGCATCTGTCTCTCTCTGTGTGCATCTGTCTGTCTGTCTGTATGTCTGTCTGCATCTGTCTCTCTCTCTGCATCTGTCTCTCTCTGCATCTGTCTGGCTCTCTGCGTCTCTCGCTCTCTCCCTCGCTCTCTCTCTCTCTCTCTCTCTCTCTCTCTCTCTCTCTCTCTCTCTCTCTCTCTCTCTCTCTCTCTCTCTCTCTCTCTCTCTCTCTCTATGTATATCGTACATGTCTCTCTTCCCTGCATGGTGGTGTGCATGACTAGCCCGCAGCCCTGCTGGAGAAGGCTGCCCCCAGCTGGGCCCAGGGGTTGATCTCTGCTCACCAGGTGGCCCAGACTAGCCTCTCCTATAACCAGGTGACATGCTAACACATCTAGTAGCTCCCTGGTCAGCGGCCCTGCTCACTTCACCTCTTCATGCTCTGGCCATGCAATGTTTACTAATGTACCTGCTGCAAGTTTTTTTCTTCTTCTTTTTTTTGCTAAATATTAAAGTTGCACTTGAATTGGCACTCTTTTTTTGTCCCCTGTCTTTTTCCAAGGTTTGCGCCGAAAATGTTTTTACGTCTCCTTTCATTGAGCAGCCCAGTCTGACATCATTTTGTAGTAACATACAGCCGTCACAAGATGGCGGATGGTTCACTGCCCCCAAGCCCACTTCTAACAAAGTTGAAATTGCCTCAAAAAGGTTCTGATTGGAAAAACAACCAAGAGTTAAACATCATTTTTGATAGTGGACATCTACATTTTGAAGCAGCAATTTAACCACAAAACAGCTATTGTGAACAAGATGCTGACAAGAATGTGACCACGACTTGCCAATACAGTGGCCCAACCAGCCATTTTATTAGAAACGTTGCCCTGGCAAGTAAATTAAAATTCATAAGAGTGCTGCCGTCCGACATAAAAATTTTGCCAAATCATTATTCGGATTGACGAGACCATACCAGATCAGTCAGGGCTCCATACGGGATCGGTCACGGCTCCATACGGGATCGGTCGAGGCTCCATACGGGATCAGTCACGGCTCCATACGAGATCGGTCGAGGCTCCATACGGGATCAGTCGAGGCTCCATACGGGATCGGTCGAGGCTCCATACCGGATCGGTCAAGGCCCGGGTTAACAACATCCGCCATTGGTGCTGTGCCCTCACAGGGTAGCGATGGAAACTATAAAACCCGCTGTGGTGACCCCTGAAAAACGGAACAAGTTGAAAGAAGTAGAAGAAGAGTGCTACTATGAGACGGCATTTGACTCGTAGAACAACATCAGTAGGGGATTTAACTCGGTGTGAAACACGGATTCTATCTGGGGAGAAGGCAGCAGTACACATGGCGAGAATCAGGCCGATTCTCACAGCTGGCTGTCCTCGCCGACCGAAGCCACCAGGGGCTGATTGGGCAGCTACAACAGCCATTGTCTTGACCATTGTTCATTAAAAAAAATTTTCCTTCCCGTGTTCATATTGAAAGCATGGTGAACTTGCGGACAGTGTTTTCAACCGCTCACGAGGTTAAACGAACACTGACAGGCCCCATGCTCACCAAACTAGGAGAAGTACTGACCTTTACACAACAGGTACAGGAAGATATGTGGAATGTATGGGACAGCGCTACCGTTGTCGACCACCATCACCATGTAGACCTGACAGGAGGACAGACTACACATGCACACAGGGGAGACTCACATCACACTATTCACACACACACGAGATGAGACAAGAAATCCTCCCTGAACTCCACACAGCAGTCTTCCTTCTTCAGCTTCCACCATTTGGCTCTGCCTTCACTCCCTTCCTCTTCTTGGTCTCCCAAGTCATCCTACAGACCACCATCCGATGCTGCCTAGCTACGTTCTCCCCTGTCATCACCTTGCAGTCTCCAATCTCTTTCAGATCGCACCTCCTGCATAAGATATAGTCCACCTGTGTGCACTTTCCTCCACTCTTGTACGTCACCCTGTGTTCCTCCCTCTTCTTGAAATATGTATTCACCACAGCCATTTCCATCCTTTTCACAAAATCCACCACCATCTGTCCTTCCACATTCCTCGTCTTGATACCATACCTACCCATCACCTCCTCATCACCTCTGTTCCCTTCACCAACATGTCCATTGAAGTCTGCTCCAATCACTACTCTCTCCTCCTTGGGTACCCTCTCCACCACTTCATCCAACTCACTCCAGAATTCTTCTTCTCTTCCATCTCACACCCAACTTGCGGGGCATATGTGCTGATAACATTCAGCAACACACCTTCGATTTCCAGCTTCATACTCATCACTCTGTCTGACACTCTCTTCACCTCCAGCACGCTCTTGATATACTCTTCTTTCAGAATTACCCCTACCCCATTACTCCTCCCATTCACACCATGGTAGAAGAGTTTGAACCCACCTCTGATACTCCTGGCCTTACTCCCCTTCCACCTGGTCTCTTGCACACACAGTATATCTCCCTTCCTTCTCTCCATCATATCAGCCAGCTCTCTCCCTTTACCAGTCATAGTGCCAACATTCAAAGTTCTGACTCTCACCTCCACACTCCTACCCTTCCTCCTCTCCCACTGCCTCTGGACATGCCTTCCCCCTCTCCTTCCCCCTCTCCTTCTCCTTCACCCAACAGTAGCATAGTTTCCACCGGCACCCTGCTGGCCGGCAGCACCGGTGGTGGTCGTTGGTAACCCGGGCCTCAAAGGATCTGGTTTGGAAATCTGATTTATGATCTGCGTATTTGATTTTAGAAAAGGTTTTACGCTAGCTGCCCTTCCTGACATACCCCCCTCCTCATTTATCCGGGCCTGGGACCGGCACTAAGAATGCACTGGCTTGTGCGTCCTCAGCGTCTGGGTGTGCCGTTAGGTTATTCAGAAGGGACACTACGTATAATGGTGTGTGAACCATCTGCCATCATGCGGTTGTTTGTGCTACAAACCGATAACATGTCCGGGCCGCTCTGTCGTGAGCTGTTTACTTTTGATGTTTTTTTTTTTTCTTCAATATGCTATGTACCCATTTTGGAAAAACACTCAGTGTCTGCGTCTTTCAACATCTCTAACTTGTGGTATGTCTGTCTCCCTGTCTGTACCTTCGTATGTCTCTGCCGCTGCTTGTGTCTGTCTGTCTGTCTGTCATGGTGGTGACCAGGCAGAGGAGGAGCTGGGCAGGGCTCAGAAGGTTTTTGAGGAGCTGAACGTGGAGCTGCAGGATGAGCTCCCAGTGTTGTGGGACAGGTAACATTATGTGCGGCAGTTTTCCTCCTCAGACACACACGGGGACTTGTACCACCTTGACAAATCTACGTAGTCCTTCACCCCAGACTGCTTTACATTCATATGTTGAGGAAGAGAACAAAACACGGTCTCAGGCACGCTTCTCTGTACACCATTATTACTGTACCTGGCTAATATATTAAAACCGAGTGCCCCGGGCGTGCGGGTGGCGTAGCGGTTTAGTCCGTTGCCTGGCAACCTCGGCTCTGTGCAGAACTGTAGTCCAACTAACTTCTGGGTTCTGCTGCAGTGGTCATGCCAGTTTCCTGCTCGCTGAGCTTTGCAATGGCATATTTTTCGCGATGCCTGCAAGATTTGCCATGGATAACCACGCGTCCAGGTAGCATGGCGGTCTATTCTGTTGTCTACCAACACGGGGATCGCCAGTTCGAATCCCCGTGTTACCTCCGGCTTGGTCGGGCGTCCCTACACACACAATTGGTCGTGTCTGCGAGTGGGAAGCCGGATGTCGGGATGTGTCCTGGTCGCTGCACTAGCGCCTCCTTTGGTCGGTCGGGGTGCCTGTTCGGGGGGGGGGACTAGTGTGATCCTCCCACACGCTACGTCCCCCTGGGTAAACTCCTCACTGTCAGGTGAAAAGAAGCGGCTGGTGACTCCACATGTAATGGAGGAGGCTTGTGGTAGTCTGCAGCCCTCCCCGGATCAGCAGAGGGGGTGGAGCAGAGACCGGGACGGCTCGGAAGAGTGGGGTAACTGGCCAGATACAACTGGGGAGGGGGAAAAAGACTGGGGAAAGTTAAAAGGTTAATTTTTCCTCCTGAAAGCCGTCATGTTCTTGGTTATATTTCAGTATCATGGAGCTAATTGTGCTTTGCAGTCACTGTAGGAGGAACCGTGTTGTCAGGAGGCTTGTTGCACACGTGCCCTTGTTCCCCACACCTGCTAAGTTGTTGTTCTGTCAGGTTTAATTCACCTCTCAAACTTCAGTCATATAGTTTTGTTCAATTTGAGCAATTTCTTTTCAAACTCTCAGTCACACTGTGTCTTTCCATGTGTGTGTGTGTGTGTGTGTGTGTGTGTGTGTGTGTGTGTGTGTGTGTGTGTCTCCATGTGTGCAGTCGTGTTGGCTTGTATGTTAACACATTCCAAAACATGGCAAGATACCAGGAGAAGTTCCACAGAGAGATGGGCAAGGTGAGCACTGTGTGTGTGTGTGCGTGTGTGTGTGTGTGCGTGTGTGTGTGTGTGTGTGTGTGTGTCAGATTTTTCTATCCTAATGGGGACATTTTATGGGTCCCCATGAGGAAAAGGGTCTATTTTGGGGTTAGGCCTTGGTTTTAGGGCGGCACAGTGACGCAGTGGTTAGCGCAGTCGCCTCACAGCAAGAAGGTCCTGGGTTTGAACCCCGGGCTAGTCCAACCTTTGGCCTCGTCCTGGGTCATCCTCTGTGTGGAGTCTGCATGTTCTCCCCGTGTCTGTGTGGGTTTCCTCCGGGGGCTCCGGTTTCCTCCCACAGTCCAACGACATGTAGGTCAGGTGACTCGGCCGTACTACATTGTCCCTAGGTGTGTGTGTGTGTGGGGGGGGGGGGTTGTGTGATGGCCCGGTGGCCTGTCCAGGGTGTGTCCCCGCCTGCTGCCCAATGACTGCTGGGATAGGCTCCAGCATCCCCGCGGCCCTGAGAGCAGGATAAGCGGTTCGGATAATGGACGGATGGATGGACAGACTTGGGTTTAGGGTTTAAGGTTAGAATTAGGATTAGGATTAGGTTAAGGTCAGGGTAAGGGTAAGGGTTAAGGTCAGGGTAAGGGTTAAGGTCAGGGTTAGGGTTAAGGTCAGGGTAAGGGTTAAGGTCAGGGTTAAGGTCAGGGTAAGGGTTAAGGTCAGGGTTAGGGTTAAGGTCAGGGTTAAGGTTAAGGTCAGGGTAAGGGTTAAGATTAAGGTCAGGGTAAGGGTTAAGGTCAGGGTAAGGGTTAAGGTCAGGGTTAAGGTTAAGGTCAGGGTAAGGGTTAAGGTCAGGGTTAAGGTTAAGGTCAGGGTAAGGTTAAGGGTAGGCATGTAGTTATGATGGTTAAGGTTAGGGTTAAGGGCTGGGGAATGAATGTAGTCAGTGAGGGGTCCCCACAAGTATAGGGGGATATTTTGTGTGTGTGTGTGTGTGTGCGTGTGTGTGTGTGTGTGTGTGTGTGTGTTACAGTCTAAACTGACCTAAGTCCTCCCGTTTTGTCCTCAGCTCACTCAGAACCTAAACGACGTCATGACCAAACTGGACGAGCAGCGACTGGCCAAGTGAGTAGCACATGACCACACATCAGTTGTGGTGGTGTTCAGTCATGTGGGCGGTGTTCAGTCATGCGGGTGGCGTTCAGTCATGCGGGTGGTGTTCCTCTCTAGACCGACCTACGGGAGCAGGTGTACGGCAGGCTTTGGTTTCAGACCGCCTACCTGGCATCAAACCAGTAGTAAGGATGAGAGCAGCAGCAGCTTGGGATTAGATATGAGAGTCTAGCACTTGGAGAGACCACCCCAGAAACAAAAGCCTCGGGTCCAGTCTCAGTCTCAGCAGAGTACCTTTGAGCAAGACAATAAGCCCTCTCGTGTTCACTAATTTCAGAAGAACAAGAATCGGTTGGGATCTGTTAAGTAGCCAGGTATACCAGCACACACAAAGACCATAATCCTGGGTGTCAGAGTGGCATGGCAGTCTATTCTGTTGCCTACCAACACAGGGATCGCCAGTTTGAATCCCTGTGTTACCTCCGGCTTGGTCGGGCGTCCCTACAGACACAATCGGCCGTGTTTGCGGGTGAGAAGCCGGATGTGGGTATGTGTCCTGGTCGCTGCACTAGCACCTCCTCTGGTCGGTCGGGGCATCTGTTCAGGGGGGGTAAATGGGGGGAATAGCGTGATCCTCCCACGTGCTACATCCCCCCGTTGAAACTCCTCACTGTCAGGTGAAAAGAAGCAGCTGGTGACTCCACATGTATGGGAGGAGGCATGTGGTAGTCTGCAGCCCTCCCCGGATCGGCAGAGGGGGTGGAGCAGAGACCGGGACGACTCAGAATGGGGTAATTGGCCGAGTACAATTGGGGAGAAAAGGGGGGGAATCCCCCCCCCCCAAACAAGTAATGAAAACTTTGGGAAGTGGTCCCACTCTCCTCTATGCAGTGTAGGCAAATAGTAGATATGAAATCTGGGCTGAAGATGTATTTTAGCAAGTAAACGTGGAGTAGTACTCACACTTGGACATAGTCTTCTTCTATGAAACACATTAGAAGTATATACTACATTAGAAGTAGAAACTTACGGGCAATCTCAGAAGATAAAACAAACTTCAGAGGTTTAACACCATGTCATCGTGTGTCACATCGCCCCCTACTGCAGAAAGGGAGGTAAAGCAGCAGGCGCGACAGGAGACCCTGAGAAGAGGTAAAACCCGCTTCCTGAATTCAGGAGGTGTTGCCCCGGTGTGCATGGGTTTTTACTTTGGACAACAGCCTGGCTATCTGTGCCTGAGAGCTGCCAGCGGAAGCCGGAGTGGCTTCACTGGAGCAACCAGTATCGAATGCCTTGCTCCAGGGCATGTTGGCAGTTATCATTAAGGCAGCAGAGAGCGTTACTAACTCATCCGCCTTGAACGAGCAGGCTAACCCCCTTTGATACCAGCAGCTGTTGTTTGTCTTTCAGATTGACTTCCTGTTTCCTCTCAGTTTTTATGTTGTTGTTGTTTGTTTGTTTGTTTGTTTGTTTGTTTGTCTTATCATATACTTGCCAGTGCTGTGTGCCATTTCATCACATGCATGGTTTGCTTTGAGTGGCGTTGATGTGTGGCTGTAGGTTTGCTGTATGCATGCCTGCCGTGTGTCAGTGAGCTTTTGGGTTGTGGTTTACTGCATTCTTCTTCATTTGCATTTAGTTGACTTGCATATTGAGACGCGTTTATTTGATGCGCTGTGCTGCCCTCTTGTGGCGAGAATGCAGTATTATACACGTGACATGTTTCAGTTATTTTACTCTTCTCTCCTTTTACTCCCTTTTGCTCTCTCACTCTGTCTCTTTCTCTCGCTGTCTCTCTCGCTCTGTCTCTCCCGCTGTCTCGCCGTCTGTCTCTCTCTCTCGCTCTCTGTCTCTCTCTCACTCGCTGTCTCTTTCTCTCTGTCTCTCTCTCTCTCTCGCTGTCTCTCTCTCGCTCTCTGTCTCTCTCTCACTCGCTGTCTCTTTCTCTCTGTCTCTCTCTCTCTCTCTCTCGCTGTCTCTCTCTCGCTCTCTGTCTCTCTCTCACTCGCTGTCTCTTTCTCTTTGTCTCTCTCTCTCGCTCTCTGTCTCTCTCTCGCTCTCTGTCTCTCTCTCACTCGCTGTCTCTTTCTCTCTGTCTCTCTCTCTCTCTCGCTGTCTCTCTCTCGCTCTCTGTCTCTCTCTCACTCGCTGTCTCTTTCTCTCTGTCTCTCTCTCTCGCTCTCTCTCTCGCTCTCTGTCTCTCTCTCACTCGCTGTCTCTTTCTCTCTGTCTCTCTCTCTCTCTCGCTGTCTCTCTCTCGCTCTCTGTCTCTCTCTCACTCGCTGTCTCTTTCTCTCTGTCTCGCTGTCTCTGTCTCTCTCTCACTCGCTGTCTCTTTCTCTCTGTCTCTCTCTCTCTCGCTGTCTCTCTCTCGCTCTCTGTCTCTCTCTCACTCGCTGTCTCTTTCTCTCTGTCTGTCTCTCTCTCTCTCTCTCTCTCGCTGTCTCTGTCTCTCTCTCTGTCTCTCCCGCTGTCGTGCTGTCTGTCTGTCTCTCGCTGTCTCTCTCTCACTCTCTCTCTGTCTCTTTCTCTCTGTCTCTCTCTCTCTCGCTGTCTCTCTCTCTCTCTCTCTCTGTCTCTCTCTCTGTCTCTCTCTCTGTCTCTCTCTCTGTCTCTTTCTCTCTGTCTCTCTCTCTCTCGCTGTCTCTCTCTCTCTCTCTGTCTCTCTCTCTGTCTCTCTCTCTGTCTCTCCCGCTGTCGTGCTGTCTGTCTGTCTCTCGCTGTCTCTCTCTCTCTCTCTCTCTGTCTCTTTCTCTCTGTCTCTCTCTCTCTCTCTGTCTCTCCCGCTATCGTGCTGTCTGTCTGTCTCTCGCTGTCTCTCTCTCACTCTCTCTCTGTCTCTTTCTCTCTGTCTCTCTCTCTCTCGCTGTCTCTCTCTCGCTCTCTGTCTCTCTCTCACTCGCTGTCTCTTTCTCTCTGTCTCTCTCTCTCTGTCTCTCTCTCTCTCTCTCTCGCTGTCTCTGTCTCTCTCTCAGTGAGGGAGCCAATCACAGTGCAGCTGCTGACTCGTCACCAAAGGTAAAGTTCACCGTTAAGACACGCTGGAAGTTAAAGTGCTGCTGTTGTTACGTGACTGTAGTATGTAGTAGACTGTAGTATGTAGTAGACTGTAGTATGTAGTAGACTGTAGTATGTAGTAGGCTGTAGTATGTAGTAGACTGTAGTATGTAGTAGACTGCAGTATGTAGTAGGCTGTAGTATGTAGTAGACTGTAGTATGTAGTAGGCTGTAGTATCACACAGAAACTACAATGTAAAACACAGAAGAAGAATACGGAGGAGGAGGATCTGCAGTTGAACAAGCTGCTGGTAGAAGTGTTTGCAGGAGCAACGTGTGTGGCTGTTGCTCAGACTGAAACATAAATCCTGCAGACAGGAGCTGGCCTGTGTGTGTGTGGGTCTTGCTCTGTGTGTGTGTGTGTGTGTGTGTGTGTGTGTGTGTGTGTGTGTGTGTGTGTGTGTGTGTGTTGTGTAGGCCGGCTGAAGCTGTGTGACCGCCAGTCCTTCTCACACCACCTTGGAAGTGCATCTGAGGATGTGTTTAAACTTACTACACATGGAAACTTAGGAACTTAAGGTTTCCTCCATCAGAGTCCTCATCCTTTGGACCTGTTCTGGTTCTAATATGAACCATAATCCTCACACTCTTTCTGCTCTCTGCTCTTTTGGTCTGTACTGTACATATTGCAACCCTTGCACATCTGTAAGCTTTTGTTTTAGTTGGAGGGACTTCCACAGTAGACACAAAACAGGTTCAGGTGAATAATGCACATTAGAATCAAAAGCAAGCTTGAACCAAAACTAGAAGACTCAGAATCAGGAACACTTTATTTGTTATTATTACTATTCTAATTACTCTTGTTATTATTATTATTATTACTATTCCTTGTTATTTGATCAAGTTGACTTGTTTCTGCTGCTCAACACTCGATCAGGAGACACTTCAGGAGGATTTGGACACTAAAGTGGTCATGTTGACTTTTTCAGTACTTTAAACCGTCTTTGTGAGTAGCTGTTTTTATCTTTTTTATCGTAAAGTTTTTTTTGGGCCGATGCATCGGGTAGAAAAATGTTGGACGCTTAGGATTTCATCCAAGACACATTCATTAATGTGGGGAAAGAAACGTCTTCTTGTTTTCATTTGTAGTTTGAGTATTTTCTGGGAGTGTATGAGCTCATTTTAGCTCTGAGACACCCACACACACACACACACACACACACACACCCACCCACACACACCCACACGCACACACACACACACACGCACACATTCTCTGATAGCAGCTACAGTGTGTGTGTGTGGGGGGTGGGGGGGGTGGGGTGGTATTCCAAGTTGGAGGTGAAACAAGCAGCCCTCTAATAAGCTCCTGGAATGGGAAAAAAAATCTATCAATCAAACTTTATTTATACAGAACATTTTGGAGATTAAGAGGCGGCACGGTGGCGCAGTGGTTAGCGCAGTCGCCTCACAGTGAGAAGGTCCTGGGTTCGAGCCCCAGGGTAGTCCAACCTTGGGGGTCGTCCCGGGTCATCCTCTGTGTGGAGTTTGCATGTTCTCCCCGTGTCTGCGTGGGTTTCCTCCCATAGTCCAGAGACATGTAGGTCAGGTTGGCTGAGATTGAAAGTATACATTCACGCAGCGGAGACAGACAGAGAACATGCAAACTCCACACAGAGGACGACCCGGGACGACCCCCAAGGTTGGACTACCCCAGGGCTCGAACCCAGGACCTTCTTGCTGTGAGGCGACCATGCTAACCACTGCGCCACGTCCAAAGACATGTAGGTCAGGTTAATCGGCCGTACTAAATTGTCCTTAGGTGTGTATGTGTGTGTGTGTGTGTGTGTGTGTGTGTGTGTGTGAGAGAGATGGCCTGGCAGCCTGTCCAGGGTGTCACCCCTTCTGCCACCTAATGACTGCTGGGATAGGCTCCAGCATCCCCTTGAGCTGGATAATGGATGGATTGATGGATGGATTGATGGATGGATGGATGGATGAATATTGTACATTAAGATGCAGTGAGCTTTGCATGAAGTAAAAATGCACAGATAACAAGGTAGTAATCAGAAAAGAAGAAAAATGCAGAATAAGTTAAAAAAAACTTTTAAAAAAAACTAAAGAATAATCATACAGAATGACGCATCAAAGTTCAATTCAATTCATTTCAGTTTATTGTCATTAAAAACAATGGGCAGGCACATGTTAAAAATGAAATGAGGGCTGTGGCTTCACCAAACAGTGCAAGACAGACACAGACAAACACAGCAAACACAGTATAAGATATACACACATGAAGATGAAAAGCTAAAAATAAGTTAAAAGACAGCAAGAGTACAAAATATTAAAAATATCTACAGACATTCAGTAGGTAGGCAGGTTCAGGTGGGCAACAGCTTGGGGAAAGAAGCTGTTTTTGAGCCTGGTAGTGTGGGCTCTGAGGCTCCTGTAGCGCCTCCCAGAGCGCAGGGGGGGGGGGAAAGTCCATGGTTGGGGTGGGTGGGATCTCTGCTGATGCTCAGACCCCTTCGAAGGCAGCGTTTGTGATAAATGTCTTTTATGGCTGGGAGCTGGGTACCGGTGATGTGCTGGGCTGCCTTGACGACCCGCTGCAGAGCTTTCTGGTCTACTGAGGTGCAGTTGCCGTACCACACTGAGATGCAGCTGGTCAGGATGCTCTCTATGGTGCAGTGGTAGAAGTTGGTAAGAATTTTGGGGGATAGACGGGTGCTCCTCAGCCTCCTCAGGAAATGCAGGCATCCTTGGGCCTCTTTTCACAAGGGCCTGGTTGTTCGATGTCCAGGAGATTTCCTCGCTGATGTGGACTCCAAGGAATTTAAAGCTGGAAACACGCTCCACTTCCACCCCATTGATGTGTATGGGGGAGTGGCTGCAGCTTCTAGACTTCCTGAAGTCCACAATCAGCTCCTTCGTCTTCTGCACATTGAGGACAAGATTGTTGGTAGTACACCATGATGTGAGGTGCTGAATCTCGTCTCTGTAGGCCGTCTCGTCATTGTTGGTGATACGGCCAATGACTGTGGTGTCATCTGCAAACTTAACTATTACATTTGAGGGGTGAGTTGGCAGGCAGTCGTGGGTAAAGAGGGAGAAAATGAGGGGGCTCAGAACACAGCCTTGAGGGGCACCTGTGCTGAGGGTCAGGGTGGAGGAGGAGTGGTCACCTAACCTAACAGACTGAGGTCTGTTGGTCAGGAAGTCCAGGGTCCAGTTACAGAGGGAGGGGTTGAGGCCAAGGGAGAAGAGTTCGGTGGGTAGTTTTGGCGGGGATGATAGAAGTGATTAAATTAGAACAGGCATAATGGAACAGCTAGATATCTGGTGAGCTGTGGTGTTTTTACTAACCCTGTGTGTTGTGTGTGTCCTCCCTGCGACCACTCGTGCGTGCTTGCATGTGTGTGTGGTTTGTACTCCCGACTCCTCTTCATCATCCATCCAGAAGCATGGTGCACCACCCAACCGCCCTCCACCCAGACTCACGCCGTCTCCGGACTGCAGACAGGAGGACTCGTACGAGGCCGAGGTGGTGGCGTCCGACCCCGAAGGGGCCTTTTCCACTACGGCCCCACAGGTCAGAGCAGCTCTAACCCACTTCTTACTCCCGTCTGCCCCCTGGGGGTTACCCCCTCTCCTCTCAGAAGCCGCATTAAGCCTGCATCTTCTTCTTCTTCTTCAGTCTTTGACAATGCTGCCCCAGATAGCATCCGGATGTGGGCCACTTCAGGCTGTGATGCGGCAAGAATGGTCTTCTTCTGGTCCTGACAAAATGGATGTTTGCCTGAAGTGGCCGACATGTATAACAGCAAATATGGCCCAAATATGCCAAATCAAATGTGGGCCTTTTCTGGCAAAGGTGCGGTGCTCTCGCAACATGTAATCTGGATGTGGCCCTGAAGTGGCCCGTGTGGTTAATGGTGAATATGGCCCAAATATCACAAAACAAATATGGGCCATCTTTGGCAAATATGTGGCATATGCGGCATTGCTATGGCTTGGTTCTGGCCCAGATCGGGCAAACAGGAGCAGACTGCCCAAGTGCCTTCATTCCATGCGGTATGTGGGCCGGATGAAGTGTCGGGTTTGGGACGGGTCCGGGCCACAGCAATTTTGCTATCTGGGTCTGCTTATGAAAGCCGAAAAACATGTTTAATCATCACTGTTCAGTCGTTTGTCAATAGTGCTGGCTGTATCGCCGGTTCGAATCCCCGTGTTACCTCTGGCTTGGTCAGGCATCCCTACAGACACAAGTGGCCGTGTCTGCAGGTGGGAAGCCGGATGTGGGTATGTGTCCTGGTCGCTGCACTAGCGCCTCCTCTGGTCAGTAAGGGCACCTGTTCAGGGGGGAGGGAGAACTGGGGGGAATAGTGTGATCCTCTCACGCGCTGCATCCGCCTGGTGAAACTCCTCACTGTCAGGTGAAAAGAAGCAGCTGGTGACTCCACATGTATGGGAGGAGGCATGTGGTAGTCTGCAGCCCTCCCCGGATCGGCAGAGGGGGTGGAGCAGCAACCGGGACGGCTCGGAAGAGTGGGGTAATTGGCCAGGTACAATTGGGGGGAAAGGGGGGGGCCAAAGGGAGAAAAAAAGAGTGCCGGATTTTTTTTCTCGCACCCTCCTCCGTCTATATAGTTACTACCTCTGTGAGTGCACCGCCCTTTCTCCACCCTGTCTGCTCCTAACACTACCCTTCTACTTTCACTTCCACCCTCCCATGTTATCGTCACTTCTTCCCCTCCCGACGCTGTCCGAAGTCACTGACCCCTCTCCATCCTCGTCTTCCTCCCTGTTAACTGTCCAGCCGAACAAATGGCAGATAGCTCTTCCTCACACCATGCAGGTCGTTAATGGAGGACCATCATGAACGTCAGCGGCTGCTTCACACCTGCATGTACACACAGCCAGCCCTGTGCAGGGAGTATACTCAGTGGCTGGTGTGTGTGTGTGTGTGTGTGTGTGTGTGTGTGTGTGTGTGTGTGTGTGTGTGTGTGTGTGTGTGTGTGTGTGTGTGTGTGTGTGTACTAACTCAGATTCCTGTTGTGTGCAAACAACCAACATGACTGGTTTTGACTCAGTTGAGAGATCGACTTCACCTCTTTGTGTCAAGAGAGATGCTGAGTGACAGAGAGCCAGACAACCTTTACTCCTCAGCAGAGCTGGCAAAGCCAGGTCCAGAAAGTATAAATCCGTACCATGTATTTCCTCCACCCGTGTGCTAAATCAGCCGGTTTCATTGCCCTATCAAACTGAAGAATGGGGTTGATTAGAATCAGTTGGTTTAGTACATGGGTGGAGCAAATACATGGTTAGGAGTTTTACTTTCTGGACCTGGATTTGCCACCTCAGCTCCTCAGATCTTCTGCTGGTATCCAGAGCAGGCTGGGTTATGTTCAGTTTCATATTCCAGTTCTGATTTTAGATCTTATAAATGGAGATTTTAATCAAATTAAGGTTCCATCTTGAAGAAAGGTGTGAAGAGAGATGGTTAATGATGACTGTGGTTCAGGTGGATCACCTGGTGGACTCCAGTAAACCATCAGGGACGTTCTCTTGTAGTGTGGCAGCTCTTGTGATCGGTGAAGGTCTTTTTTCCACCCTGGTCTCACTGCCTCTTCTTTCTCTCCATGCCTCCCACAAGGCACCGTCATGGGACCCCTGGGAGGTAAGCACTTGTCCATGTTTTTGGGGTTTTGTTCAAATCGTGGAGATCCTCCCTCATCCCTGACTCCTGTTTGAATGGTACCACAGCGGGAATGATGGGAGCAGGACAGCCAATAGGAAAACCAGGAAAAAAAAGGATTCTGCTGGGGTTGACTAGAACAAACAAGTCTCAGCCAGAACATTCTTCTATATATATACTTTCATTAATGAGTACAATAATGACAGTAATGATATAATTATCTGGGTGTCTGTAAAACCCTTTTGATTGAGAATAAGTAATGTCAAACTGTTGCAGAGCAACAACAACAAAAAGCTATACGTTACCTTGTTCTGTTAAACCAGCTACTAATAAAAATGTAGATTTACAATTAAATGTGAAATGAATGTCATGGCTGCTGTAATGGCGAATCTATTGCTGCACATTTATTAGAAGAGTTACAGCAATATGACGTCTAATAGACGCACAGCAGAAAACAACTGCAGCTACTCTCTGGTCAGCGTGTATTTACAGACTGGAAAAAATTACTTTTCTATTCCTTTCAAATTGTCCTGTCCCTGGTCTTACTGAGCGGTGGCTCCTGATGCAGCCTCACAAAATGGGTTTGAATATAAAAGGAACTCAAACTGGTTGCTTGGTAAGGACACAATTAAGCAATACCCAGCAAGAAATAAGTAATTAGAAAAAAATAATAATAAAAATAAAATGCAATATATATATCTACAGTATTTTATCTTTATATTATATATATAGAATATAAAATAATAAAAATCAAAATAAAATAACAAATATAACAAATGTAAAAAATAAAATCTAATATATAGATATAAAACGTAAAATAAAAATGCTAAAAAATAACAAAATAAAATAAGAAATTTTTTTTTTAAAGTAGCATACAACATTTTTTTAGCACTTAATGAACTTGAGAATGGAAATATTTAAATTACACATTAAATAGTAAATAAGGGGTGCCCACACAATAAGCAAATGATCTGCTGGAGCCTCCGCTAGGACTTTTTAGTGTATCAGCCAAACACAACAAAACTAACAAACACATGTACCACCCCCCTCAACCCACATGCTCCTCTGGCACCGTGTCAAAAAATCCCACCTTCCCCTCCATCCATCTCCACCTGCCCTTCGGTCCACCTAAACCCCGATGTTGTCTCCCTGACCCTTGACCCCTGACCTGGTAGTCAGAGCAGACCCCCGCAGCACAAGAGCCCCAGCCATACGACGACCAGTACCTGCCGGTGGCCCACGGTGGTTGGGATGACGAAGGTGTCACGTCACCCTCTCAGGACATCACGCAGGCCAGCTGGGACAGCCCAGACACTCCTGACCAACAGGGGGACTGGAACGACAACACTGCCTCCACCATGCAGTCATACGCCCATACGCCCGACTGGGATGACGACGGTGGTGGCCACGGTGGCGGCCAAGAGGAACAGGGCAGCTGCGGCAGTGATGGAGAGCCCCAGGTAGAGATGGTGGAGATGGAAGGGGGGGGGGCTCCTAAAGCCACCTCAGGGGCTACTGGGAGTTGTGGGCAAACAGGCTCCCCCGTGGTGGAGTAAAGCATTAACACCACCAGTGTTGGGGATTTGATTTAACTCAGGTATATGTGGTGAAAATATGATGCAGTTTGGATAAAACCATCCAATGATCATATGATACACGAACAAATGATTAACAGTAGGGGGTGCTGTAGAGCGAGAATGAGACACACCAATAGATAAGATATGGACGGGGAGTCACAACGTGTTGTAAGTGTGTGTGTTTGTGTGTGTGTGCAGGTTGTTTGTTGGAACTCTCACAGTACTGGTTTCCAGTTCACATTATTTGCAGTAGACTAAGGGTTGATGCTGGTTCCTGACAGCAGTGTGAGCTTGGCATGGTTTTAGTGAGCCTGTGCAGACTGGCTGGGGCTGCTGGGTAACAGTTATTCCCCTTATGATAAAATTTCACTTTCCATTTTCTTGTGGAAGTGGCTCAGCAAGAGGGTCGCTGGTTTACACAGGCATGTGTTTCTGCTGCCCAGCAGGTAGCTGCAAGTGGACATGAATACGCACAAGGGTTGTATGAGAGCCAGGCTCAAGAGATGTTATGGGTTATGTTGTAGAGGAAAGAAAACCTTCACTTCATTTTACTCTAACTTCACTTTAACTTCACTTTACTCTAACCTCACTTTACTCTTGCTTCACTTTACTCTAGCTCCACTTTACTCTTACTTCACTTCACTCTAACTTCACTTTACTTTTACTTCACTCTAACTTCACTTTACTCTTACTTCACTCTAGCTTCACTTTACTCTTACTTCACTTCACTCTAACTTCACTTTACTCTAACCTCACTTTACTCTTGCTTCACTTTCTCTTACTTCACTTCACTCTAACTTCACTTTACTCTAACCTCACTTTACTCTTGCTTCACTTTCTCTTACTTCACTTCACTCTAACTTCACTTTAACTTCACTTTACTCTAACTTCACTTCACTCTAACCTCACTTTACTCTTGCTTCACTTTCTCTTACTTCACTTCACTCTAACTTCACTTTAACTTCACTTTACTCTAACTTCACTTCACTCTAACTTCACTTTAACTTCACTTTACTCTTACTTCACTTCACTCTAACTTCACTTTAACTTCACTTTACTCTAACTTCACTTCACTCTAACCACACTTTACTCTTGCTTCACTTTCTCTTACTTCACTTCACTCTAACTTCACTTTAACTTCACTTTACTCTAACTTCACTTCACTCTAACCTCACTTTACTCTTGCTTCACTTTCTCTTACTTCACTTCACTCTAACTTCACTTTAACTTCACTTTACTCTTACTTCACTTCACTCTAACTTCACTTTACTCTTATTTCACTTCACTCTAGCTTCACTTTACTCTTACTTCACTTCACTTTACTCTAGCTTCACTTTACTCTTACTCTAACTTCACTTCACTCTAGCTTCACTTTACTCTTACTTCACTTCACTCTAGCTTCACTTTACTCTTACTTCACTTCACTCTAACTTCACTTTACTCTTACTTCACTTCACTCTAGCTTCACTTTACTCTTACTTCACTTCACTTTACTCTAGCTTCACTTTACTCTTACTCTAACTTCACTTTACTCTAGCTTCACTTTACTCTTACTTCACTTCACTCTAACTTCACTTTACTCTTACTTCACTCTAACTTCACTTTACTCTAGCTTCACTTTACTGTTACTCTAACTTCACTTTACTCTAGCTTCACTTTACTCTTACTTCACTTCACTCTAACTTCACTTTACTCTCACTTCACTTCACTTTACTCTAGCTTCACTTTACTGTTACTCTAACTTCACTTTACTCTAGCTTCACTTTACTCTAACTTCACTTTAACTCTAACTTCACTTCACTTTACTCTAGCTTCACTTTACTCTTGCTCTAACTTCATATTACTCTAACTTCGCTTCACTTTACTCTAGCTACACTTTAATTTTACTTCACTTACTCTAGCTTCACTTTACTCTAACTTCACTTCACTTTACTCTAGCTTCACTACTCTTACTTCACCTTGGTCCTAAAAGGAGCCCAAATGTTGCAGTGGTAGCTGTTCAGTTGTTTGCAGGCTGACGAGGTTTTCAATCTCCAATCCTGAAGAGCGTCCTCTAGAGGACAAGTGGCACCTCAGGTCATCCCTTATATAAATAAAGACGTGACAAGTACAATCACGCCGTTTACCTTTCAACCATTTCAGCCGACTCTCTTATCAAAGGCAACCCTGTGGTGGTGAAGTGTCTTGCATAAGGGCACTTTGGCAGTCCATAATGGAATCTTATGGTTGACCGTGATTCCGGTATTTTTTGTTCTTCCTGTTTCCCTTATTCAGAAAGCGGTGACCAATAGCTCTGAAGGAGAACTGCCCCCAGGATTCATCTACAAGGTAGGAACTTTCTCTTTCCCTCCATTATCCCCTGCTAACGTATCCTGACACATCGTAAGCGTTTATTTTCCCTATAATGTTCTGCTAAAGGATGTTGTTGCTTGGATGATTGTCCTACTATCTGTTCAGTATCGATACAGTTCACACTTAACTTTAGCTTCAACACAATCCGCGCCATGTTTTATTTGTGTCTCCGTGTGATAGAGGTGTCTTTTCTCTGCTTGTACCCCATCAAGGTAAAAGCAATGCACGACTATGTCGCCACCGATGGGGATGAACTGGAGCTGAAGTCTGGAGACATGGTGCTTGTTTTGGCCTTCGACAACCCCGATGAACAGGTTGGCTTGCATTTACAGTTCATTTGCAGTACATTTATATATACATACACACTGTAGTTTTACAATGAATCGCAGTGCATTGACAATCATAGTAACAAAATATTCCTGTGGCCTTTGGACAAAAACATAAAGAGTCAAGAGCAAAAAGGTAGAAATGTCCTTTTTTAACTCCACGGCGGTTCATTCTGACTTACTATCACCACAAATCCTGCGTTACTTTTAATTCTCACGAAACATTCATCAGTTTATTCAGACAAAATGCAGAACGAGCTGTCTAAAATAATATTAGTTAAGCCATTCATGAATATTACTGTCAGATAAAGCAGTATTGAGCCTGGTGCAGATAAGTGCTCTTCCAGAGGAGGTCATCTGAGATGTTTGTGAGTTCGGCAGTTTATTCCATGTCATTCTTCATTAGCTGTTGGACTGTGTAGCACGTTGAGATGGATCCCTATAAACTTATTTCTCTCACCTCTTTGGTGTGAATTTTGTGACGTACCGGTGTCACGGTACACTCGATGACCTGTGCTACATGTAAGAGTCATTGACTTTAGGGTCGAAGGTTAAAAGGCCTGATGTTTCTGACAGGCCTCACGTCACCCTGCAGCTCTCAGATACTATCCAGCTGTTCTCAGAGCAACTGGCATAAAGAGAAGTATTACTGCAGTATTACCATAGTAATCCACTCTGTCAGGGTGTCCGGGTGGCGTGGCGGTCTATTCTGTTGCCTACCAACACGGGGATCGCTGGTTCGAATCCCTGTGTCATCTCTGGCTTGGTTGGGCGTCCCTACAGACACAATTGGCTGGTCTGCAGGTGGGAAGCTGGATGTGGGTATGTGTCCTGGTCGCTGCACTAGCGTCTCCTCTGGTTGATTGGGGCGCCTGTTCAGGGGGGAGGGGGAACTGGGGGGAATAGCGTGATCCTCTCGCGCGCTACGTCCCCCTGGTGAAATTCCTCACTGTCAGGTGAAAAGAAGCTGCTGGTGACTCCACATGTATCAGAGGAGGCATGTGGTAGTCTGCAGCCCTCCCCGGATCGGCAGAGGGGGTGGAGCAGCGACCGGGACAGATTGGAAGAGTGGGGTAATTGGCCGGGTACAATTGGGGAGAAAAGGAGGGGGGGGCGGGATCCAAAAAAAAAAAGAAAGTAATCCACTCTGTCTGTCTCGTCACCTTTATCTGAAAGGTCTCTTGTCGTCTCCTTGCAGGACGATGGCTGGCTCATGGGAATAAAGGAGTCAACCTGGCTGCAGAACAGAAACATCTCAGTGAAAGGCGTCTTCCCCGAGAACTTTACCCAGAAGGTTTGAGCTGAATGCAGCGTTAAAGAAAATGCGTACTTCCTCTCTCCGCTCGAAACCCTGGAAACATGAAGGCCGTCGTCATTGATTCGTTTTGTATGTGTGGTTTATGGTGTTCTTGCCCTGTGGAGTCGGGCAAGAACACCGTGCCAGCTAAGTAGATCCTGTCAATGTTCCTATGACCCTATGCAAGTATGCATGACCTCACACACACACACACACACACACACACACACACACACACACACACACACACACACACCCACACACATTCTCACACACACACACAACCAAAGAAACCCAACTGAACATACTAACTAGACATGCGGTGCGTTTTCTCATGTGATGGAAGGAAATTGATGGAAGGTGTTTGAGACGTCAGAGTCTGTTTTCACACCTGTTCATCTGAATTATTTATGTTTTCGCTTGACTGGTCACTGCAAACCAAATAATTGTGTTTTATTAATGATTGATTCACTTGTGGACGCAGCTGTACAAATGGTGCACGGTGCCGGGGGTCATACGGGGGGTTAAACGGCGTTCCATTGTTCCATGCATGAAGCTGTCGCTTGTATAGTTATTTACTTTGTGTACCACAGCCAGAACCGTCACGCCGGGTCTAGACAGCGTGGGTACTGTCACATCTCACCGTTGTTACTACGGTGTGGAACCACGCTGGTCTCAGGGGACAGCCTTGGAAACAACAGAAAAGGCTGAAAATGTCGTGGGGGGGGGCGTTTTCTCATCACACTTACTTCCATTTTGAATTCGGGACTTGAGGTGTGGCTTGAATTAGATGAGTTTTCTTTTTTTCATTTACATGTAGCTCTATTCTACTGCAAAATTCTACTGCAAATTCTACTGCAATTCTACTGCTTTACAAGGTATATCTAGATGGTTAGCGTTTAAGTTGTCAAAGTAGGAGTTTTTGTGCCGCTGAATTTTTTTCTCCCTGTCTATCTGAAGTACGACTGTTACGCAGATGCTCTTTGTACACCGGCAAAGGAATTGTGTGTCCTTTTCCTGTATGTCAACCTGTTTTAATTTGTATTGAGATTTGGGTCTTTGTACTTGTGACGACTTCCCCATCCAATGTTCTGCCGGTCTCTTCAGTGGCGTGGCTTCCCGACCTGCAGGCCGCTTCTGCAACACTCAAACACTCAGGTCAAGACACATTTCTTTGGGGGTTTTCCTACAGAAAAATGGGTTTTTGGGCCCAAATCTGAGGTTTAACACTAGTGTTAGCACTAGCGTTAGCCACTAGTGCTAACACTAGTGATGACACACCCGTATCTATCTCCTGATAACCTGGTTTTCAGTCTTTTGCAGAGGTCTAAAACAGGCTTATGAAGCCTTGGTTACGTAAGGAGATGGCCACGCTGCAGAAAGTGTCCATCACATGGCGTCTTGTATTGAGATTTATTTTATTTTGCTTAAAACCAGTGAAAAAATCTGCCTATGGTCTGACTTAATTTCACTTGCTAATGCAAAGCGACTTGCATATAATTTGTCACGTGGCAGAAAGGGGAAGATAGACGTGATGCCTCTTACAGCATTTCAAGATGTCACTTGTTTTATGAAAATTGTTTGAAAGAATCAAAAAAATGTATTATTTACTGAAAAGAAGTGGAATTGTCCACTTATTTGGTTGTTTTTTTCTCATTTATTTCCATGTGAACATGACTACCACTCAATGGTCGAATGAGCTCTGGGAAATTACTGAAATGTTGGAAACTTCAGCATCACGTGTGGTATATGTACGATGTCACGGTACACATGTTGGATTAAATCTATGATTAAAGATGAATTTAACAAAACTTGGGATTTCGTCCTTTTTTGACCATAAAAAGTCTCATCTCACCTTACATACTGATCAAGGTGCCTGTGGTTTAAACTGAGTATAATGGTAAGGGTCAAAAAGAGACTAGAGGTGAAATAAAGACTTGAAACGTGTATTCGTTGTTCATGATTTCGAAATCAACATTTTTTGCATTAACTTTTTTGTGTGGGACTTCAGATTGTCTGTATACATCATAAATGATTTGTTACAATTGCGTTTTCCTCCAGACAAAACCAGAAGTACCTCTGTTTATATCCCGCCTTGCTCCAGTTTACTCACCACTAAACTCTGTGAACAGATATTGGTTAGCAAGAGACCACTACACTTTAGTCGAGAGTTACAAAGCGCTGTCTCGGTGTGCTGCTTCCACTTCAGACACTTCAGGCTCGCCTGCGTTCCCCGGAGCGATTTGCTGACGGTTTGTGTTAGTGTGAGTTGGAAGAGCTGACAGCTGTAAAAAGTTTCAAGCCGACTGAAATGAGAGGACCAGAGCACCCGGAGGAAACCCAGTCCAAACAAACAGTCCAAAGGCATGTAGGTCAGGTGAATTGGTCTTACCAAATTGTCCCTAGGTGTGAATGTGTCGGCCCTGTGATGGTCTGGCAGCCTGTCCAGGGTGTCTCCCCACCTGCCACCAAATGACTGCTGGGATAGGCTCCAGCATCCCATGACCCGAATTCTTGGCATGGATAATGGATGAGGATGGATGGATGGACTTAAAAAGAGAAGTGGACATAATACCGCTCAACCGAGATGAGAAATGGATAAGACTTGAGGTAACTTATAACTGACTTATGAATTTCAAGGAAAGTGAGTTGGTGTTTCCTTGTGATGCCTTTGAATTTGGGGGTGTTTTCTCGCCAAATGTTCTCATAGGAAATGAGTAACATGCATGCCCTGTGCATATCTTCTAAATACATCTTGTCATTTCCAGATGAATCCTCATTCACTGCACATCCTGCAGCCATCTTCCTGTGGCCTGCATGACCTTGTGCACACCTCAGTACAACATCCACTGTGGGGCCTGCAGATTACTTGCTAAGCACATTCTTTGCTAGCAGCCCCGTCAAGGCAGCCTACATGGTATTCCAAAGGTTGTGTGTACATGTTGTGGGTGTGTTATGACACACCCACAACATGAGCACACAACTGCTTTATGCTCACTTCAGTCCAGCTGCTACTAGCTAGCTCATTACTGACACAGTATCCTCAATAGTATAACGATCTAATGACTTTATTTTAACATCAGGTGCTCACTTCAGTCCAGTTGCTACTAGCTAGCTAACGCCTGGTCCTGTGTCCATTCATGCTTATAATTCAACTGAATCAACTTATTTGTGTCACTCATTGGTGACACAATATCCTCAATAGTATAATGACCTTTATTTTAATCTACTACTACTTTCGGCTGCCCCCGTTAGGGGGCGCCACAGTGGATCATCCGTTTCCATTTCTTCCTGTCTTCTGCGTCTTCCTCTGTCACACCAGCCACCTGCATGTCCTCCCTCACCACATCCATAAACCTCCTCTTTGGCCTTCCTCTTCTCCTCTTCCCTGGCAGCTCCATATTCAGCATCCTTCTCCCAATATAACCAGCATCTCTCCTCCACACATGTCCAAGCCATCTAAATCTTGCCTCTCTTGGTTTGTCTCCAACCCGTCCAACCTGAGCAGTCCCTCTAATATACTCGTTCCTAATCTTGTCCTTCTTCGTTACTCCCAGTGAAAATCTTAGCATCTTCAACTCTGCCACCTCCAGCTCCACCTCCTGTCTTTTCATCAGTGCCACTGTCTCCAAACCATACAACATAGCTGGTCTCACTACCATCATGTAAACCTTCCCTTTAACTCTTGCTGGTACCCTTCTGTCACACATCACTCCTGACACTCTTCTCCACCCACTCCACCCACTCTCTTTTTCACCTCTCTACTGCACTCCCCGTTACTTTGGACAGTTGACCCCAAGTATTTAAACTCATATGCCTTCATCACCTCCACTCCTTGCATCCTGACCATTCCACTGTCCTCTCTCTCATTCACACACAGGTATTCCGTCTTGCTCCTACTGATTTTCATTCCTCTTCTCTCCAGTGCATACCTCCACCTCTCCAGGCTCTCCTCAACCTGCACCGTACTCTCGCTACAGATCACAATGTCATCTGCGAACATCATCGTCCATGGAGACTTCTGCCTGATCTTGTCCGTCAACCTGTCCATCACCATTGCAAACAAGAAAGGGCTCAGAGCCGATCCTTGATGTAATCCCACCTGCACCTTGAACCCATCTGTCATTCCAACCACACACCTCACCATTGTCACACTTCCCTCACACATATCCTGCACCACTCCTACATACTTCTCTGCCACTCCTGACTTCCTCATATAATACCACACCTCCTCTCTTGACACCCTGTCATAAGCTTTCTCTAAATCTACAAAGACACAATGTAACTCCTGCTGGCCTTCTCTATACTTCTCCATCAACATTCTCAAAGCAAACATCACATCTGTGGTGCTCTTTCGTGGCATGATCGTCACCTCTCCTCTTAACCTAGCTTCTATTACTCTTTCCCATATCTTCATGCTGTGGCTGATCAACTTTATACCTCTGTAGTTACTACAGTTCTGCACATCACCCTTGTTCTTGAAAATCGGTACCAGTATGCTTCTTCTCCACTCCTCAGGCATCCTCTTGCTTTCCAAGATTGTGTTAAACAATCTAGTTAAAAACTCCACTGCCATCTCTCCTAAACATCTCCATGCCTCCACAGGTATATCATCAGGACCAACTGCCTTTCCACTCTTCATCCTCTTCATAGCTGCCCTCACTTCCTCCTTGTTAATCCACTGCACTTCCTGATTCACTATCCCTACATCATCCAACCTTCTCTCTCTCATTTTCTTCATTCATCAGCCCCTCAAAGTACTCCTTCCACTTTCTTAGCACACTCTCCTCGCTTGGCAGCACATTTCCATCTCTATCCTTGATCGCCCTAACTTGCTGCACATCCTTTGCAGCTTGGTCCCTCTGTCTAGCCAATTGGTACAAGTCCTTTTCTCCTTCCTTAGTGTCTAACCTGTCATACAACTCACCATACGCCTTTTCCTTTGCCTTTGCCACCTCTCTCTTTGCTTTACGCTGCATCTCCTTGTACTCCTCCCTACTTTCTTCATCTCTCTGACTATCCCACTTCTTCTTTGCCAACCTTTTCCTCTGTATGCTTTGCTGTACTTCCTCATTCCACCACCAAGTCTCCTTGTCTTCCTTCCTCTGTCCTGATGACACACCAAGTACCTTCCTAGCTGTCTCCCTCACTATTTCTGCAGTGGTTGTCCAGCCATCTGGCAACTCTTCACTACCACCCAGTGCCTGTCTTAACTCCTCCCTGAACTCCACACAACAGTCTTCCTTCTTCAACTTCCACCATTTGATCTTCGGCTGTGTCTTCACTCGCTTCCTCTTCTTGGTCTCCAAGGTCATCCTACAGACCACCATCCGATGCTGCCTAGCTACGTTCTCCCCTGTCACCACCTTGCAGTCTCCAATCCCTTTCAGATCGCACCTTCTACATAAGATATAGTCCACCTGTGTGCACCTTCCTCCACTCTTGTACGTCACCCTGTGTTCCTCCCTCTTCTTGAAATATGTATTCACCACAGCCATTTCCATCCTTTTCGCAAATTCGACCACCATCTCTCCTTCCACATTTCTCTTCTTGACTCCATACCTTCCCATCCCCTCCTCATCACCTCTGTTCCCTTCACCAACATGTCCATTGAAGTCCGCTCCAATCACCACTCTCTCCTCATTGAGTACCCTCTCCACCACGTCGTCCTACTCACTCCAGAATTCTTCTTTTTCGTCCATCTCACACCCAACTTGCGGGGCATATGCGCTGATAACGTTCAGCAATACACCTTCGATTTCCAGCTTCATACTCATCACTTTGTCTGACACTCTCTTCACCTCCAGCACGCTCTTGACATACTCTTCCTTCAGAATTACCCCTACCCCATTTCTCCTCCCATTCGCACCATGGTAGAAGAGTTTGAACCCACCTCCGATGCTCCTGGCCTTACTCCCCTTCCACCTGGTCTTGCACACACAGTATGCCTACCTTTCTTCTTTCCGTCATATCAGCCAGCTCTCTCCCTTCTCTAGTCATAGTGCCAACATTCAAAGTTCTGACTCTCACCTCCACACGCCTACCCTTCCTCCTCTCTAGCTGCCTCTGGACATGCCTTCCCCCTCTCCTTCTCCTTCGCCCAGCAGTAGCATAATTTCCACCGGCACCCTGCTGGTTAACAGTACCGTGGCGGTTGTTGGTAACCCGGGCCTCGACCGATCCGGTATGGAAATCTTATTTATGATCCGCATATTTGATTTGGCAAAGATTTTACGCCGGATGCCCTTCCTGACGCAACCCTCCCCATTTGTCCGGGCTTGGGACCGGCACTAAGAATGCACTGGCTTGTGCATCCTCAGTGGCTGGGTTATGACCTTGATTTTAATATCATTTATTATTATTTATTTATTATTAACCCAGCCACTGAGGATGCACAAGCCAGTGCATCCTTAGTGCCGGTCCCAAGCCCGGACAAATGGGGAGGGTTGCGTCAGGAAGGGCATCCGGCGTAAAATCTTTGCCAAATCAAATATGCGGATCATAAATAAGACTTACATACCGAATCGGTCGAGGCCCGGGTTACCAACGACCACCACCGGTACTGTTAACCAGCAGGGTGTTGGTGGAAACTATGCTACTGTTGGGCGAAGGAGAAGGAGAGGGGGAAAGCATGTCCAGAGGCAGCTAGAGAGGAGGAAGGGTAGGCATGTGGAGGTGAGAGTCGGAACTTTGAATGTTGGCACTATGACTGGTAAAGGGAGAGAGCTGGCTGACATGATCGAAAGAAGAAAGGTAGGCATACTGTGTGTGCAAGAGACCAGGTGGAAGGGGAGTAAGGCCAGGAGTGTCGGAGGTGGGTTCAAACTCTTCTACCATGGTGTGAATGGGAGGAGTAATGGGGTAGGGGTAATTCTGAAGGAAGAGTATGTCAAGAGCGTGCTGGAGGTGAAGAGAGTGTCAGATAGAGTGATGAGTATGAAGCTGGAAATTGAAGGTTTATTGCTGAACGTTATCAGTGCATATGCCCCGCAAGTTGGGTGTGAGATGGATGAAAAAGAAGAATTCTGGAGTGAGTTGGACGACGTGGTGGAGAGGGTACCCAAGGAGGAGAGAGTGGTGATTGGAGCGGACTTCAGTGGACATGTTGGTGAAGGGAACAGAGGTGATGAGGAGGTGATGGGAAGGTATGGAGTCAAAGAGAGAAATATGGAAGGACAGATGGTGGTCGAATTTGCCAAAAGGATGGAAATGGCTGTGGTGAATACATATTTCAAGAAGAGGGAGGAACACAGGGCGACGTACAAGAGTGGAGGAAAGTGCACACAGGTGGACTATATCTTATGTAGAAGGCGCCATCTAAAAGGGATTGGAGACTGCAAGGTGGTGACAGGGGAGAACGTAGCTAGGCAGCATCGGATGGTGGTCTGTAGGATGACTTGGGAGACCAAGAAGAGGAAGCGAGTGAAGACACAGCCGAAGATCAAATGGTGGAAGTTGAAGAAGGAAGACTGTTGTGTGGAGTTCAGGCAGGAGTTAAGACAGGCACTGGGTGGTAGTGAAGAGTTGCCGGATGGCTGGGCAACCACTGCAGAAATAGTGAGGGAGACAGGTAGGAAGGTACTTGGTGTGTCATCAGGACAGAGGAAGGAAGACAAGGAGACTTGGTGGTGGAATGAGGAAGTACAGCAAATTATACATAGGAAAAGGTTAGCAAAGAAGAAGTGGGATAGTAAGAGAGATGAAGAAAGTAGACAGGAGTACAAGGAGATGCAGCGTAAAGTGAAGAGAGAGGTGGCAAAGGCAAAGGAAAAGGCATATGGTGAGTTGTATGACAGGTTAGACACTAAGGAAGGAAAAAAGAACTTGTACCGATTGGCTGGACAGAGGGAGCGAGCTGGGAAGGATGTGCAGCAAGTTAGGTGATGAAGGATGGAGATGGAAATGTGCTGACAATTGAGGAGAGTGTGCTGAGAAGGTGGAAGGAGTACTTTGAGGGGCTGATGAATGAAGAAAATGAGAGAGACGGTTGGATGATGTAGGGATAGTGAATCAGGAAGTTCAGCGGATTAACAAGGAGGAAGTGAGGGCAGCTATGAAGAGGATGAAGAGTGGAAAGGCAATTGGTCCCGATGACATACCTGTGGAGGCATGGAGGTGTTTAGGAGAGATCTCAGTGGAGTTTTTAACTAGATTGTTTAACACAATCTTGGAAAGTGAGAGGATGCCTGAGGAGTGGAGAAGAAGCATACTGGTACCGATTTTCAAGAACAAGGGCGATGTGCAGAACTGTAACAACTACAGAGGTATAAAGTTGATCAGCCACAGCATGAAGATTTGGGAAAGAGTAATAGAAGCTAGGTTAAGAGGAGAGGTGATGATCAGCGAGCAGCAGTATGGTTTCATGCCAGGAAAGAGCAGCACAGATGTGATGTTTGCTTTGAGAATGTTGATGGAGAAGTATAGAGAAGGCCAGAAGGAGCTACATTGTGTCTTTGTGGATTTAGAGAAAGCTTATGACAGAGTGCCGAGAGAGGAGGTGTGGTATTGTATGAGGAAGTCAGGAGTAGCAGAGAAGTATGTAGGAGTGGTGCATGATATGTATGAGGGAAGTGTGACAGTGGTGAGGTGTGTGGTTGGAATGACAGATGGGTTCAAGGTGGAGGTGGGATTACATCAAGGATCGGCTCTGAGCCCTTTCTTGTTTGCAATGGTGATGG
This sequence comes from Lampris incognitus, assembly GCF_029633865.1. Taxonomy (NCBI): domain Eukaryota; kingdom Metazoa; phylum Chordata; class Actinopteri; order Lampriformes; family Lampridae; genus Lampris; species Lampris incognitus. The sequence goes on along the minus strand of NC_079231.1, from coordinate 23,246,343 downwards.
ACAGGTTGACGGACAAGATCAGGCAGGAGTCTCCATGGACGATGATGTTCGCGGATGACATTGTGATCTGTAGTGAGAGTATGGTGCAGGTTGAGGAGAGCCTGGAGAGGTGGAGGTATGCACTGGAGAGAAGAGGAATGAAAGTCAGTAGGAGCAAGACGGAATACCTATGTGTGAATGAGAGAGAGGACAGTGGAATGGTCAGGATGCAAGGAGTGGAGGTGACAAAGGGATTTGAGTTTAAATACTTGGGGTCAACTGTCCAAAGTAATGGGGAGTGCAGTAGAGAGGTGAAAAGAGAGTGCAGGCAGGGTGGAGTGGGTGGAGAAGAGTGTCAGGAGTGATTTGCGACGGAAGGGTACCAGCAAGAGTTAAAGGGAAGGTTTACAAGATGGTTGTGAGACCAGCTATGTTATATGGTTTGGAGACAGTGGCGCTGATGAAAAGACAGGAGGTGGGGCTGGAGGTGGCAGAGTTGAAGATGCTAAGATTTTCACTGGGAGTGATGAAGAAGGGCAGGATTAGGAAGGAGTATATTAGAGGGACCGCTCAGGTTGGACGGGTTGGAGACAAAGCAAGAGAGGCAAGATGGAGATGGTTTGGACATGTGTGGAGGAGAGATGCTGGGTATACTGGGAGAAGGATGCTGAATATGGAGCTGCCAGGGAAGAGGAGAAGAGGAAGGCCAAAGAGGAGGTTTATGGATGTGGTGAGGGAGGACATGCAGGTGGCTGGTGTGACAGAGGAAGATGCAGAAGACAGGAAGAAATGGAAACGGATGATCCGCTGTGGCGCCCCCTAACGGGAGCAGCCGAAAGTAGTAGTAGATTATTTATTTATTATTATTTATTTTAATATCAGCAGCTCGCTTCAGTCTATTTGAACAATTACCACTGGATCCCAAGTATCGCTAAATTTCAACAATATTATGTTTAATACTGTATTGTATATAGTAACAATGGAGAAAACTGGAAAAATTCGAGACAATGGTAAAAAAAAGGGGAAAACATGGAGAAAACCTTTTGGGGAACATGCAAAGTGCTTGGCTTATAAACTGTGTTGGCCCTTAGTTTTATAAGAGCACGACATTAGGCAGAGTCTACGTGTTTTATCTTGCTAGATAAACCGAGTAGCTGTAGTGAGTATACTGCCAGCTATACTGGCTACCAGACGCACGGTGTTGTGTCCTGCAGCCACAGGAAGTCCATTCATGTGGAAATAAAGCAGAGCCGCCCAGCCCGGCTCCGACACATAGCTGGCTTCTGTTATTACGGGTGAATTAAAGCTGCAGGCCTTTGTGGAGCGGGAAGAGATCTAAAAGTTATCAAAATCATGAAGGGAGTTCTTTCCAATACATTTTAATTCGAATATATGTTAATTTGGGGAATTTGGGGTGAGGGGTGGGGTGGGGTGGGGGTTAAACCCTGAGCTTCATCGACGGATATCTCCAAAACTACCTAAACCAGGTCATTTCTTGCTCTTTACAATGAATCCCTTTACTGTGGCACGCAGGTTATTCAATAATCCATAAATAAAACGTTTTATGTAGCTCTATGGATTCAGAATCAGTGCTTCCTTTGTGTGTGGGAGCAGTGACTGCTGGAATATTTGCACAGTTCTGACAATGACTGATGGTAGAAGTCAACCACAAGCAAAGTGGTGCCTCCATGCAGTCGAAAGGTAAATCACAGGGACTCAATGTGCTTCACCAACACTTAAATGTGCCATACTATGTGCTTTAGTGAGTTTAGCGCAAGTTGCCGGGACACCGCTTCTGTGCCCTAGAAAAGCCAAAGCGGTTGCATTAATATCTAACAAAGTTACATATTATCATGGCTGCGGTCGATAGGTTACTGATGCAGCGGCTGAGAATGTTTGCACAAAGTGCTGCAGGGTTGAATTACAAGCTTCTCAGCTCACCAGAAAGAGTCTCCTGTGTTTTCCAGATAAGCTAACAACCGTTGGTTTCCAACAACAAACTTTGTTACCACAGTGTTTGGGGTGGGGGGGTGGGGTGGGGGTTGTCAAGAGACAGGCCTATAGCACATTTCCCCCCTACAGACCCTCACCATGGGAAGGAGGGATTCATCATCATGGTAAGAGTCTGTGTTTTCATGCCTTGTTAGCACATGCTTTCTGTTTCCTCCTGGAGAGTAACCTGTCAGTGTGCATGCTGACTGTGGCGTTTGCGGTCCAAACCCTACGAAAGACGCCATTCCACACATCCACCACTCCGTACACATATTCACAAAGATGTAGTTAACTGTTTGCACGTATAAAAAGCTCATTTAAGGGAAAAGAACGGTACAGAAACTGATCCGTCTGTCTCCGCTGCGTGAATGTATACTTTCTATCTCGGCCAACCTGACCTACGTGTCTTTGGACTGTGGGAGGAAACCTTCTCCCCGTGTCCGTGTACACGGGGAGAACATGCAACTCCACACAGAGGACGACCCGGGATGACCCCCAAGGTTAAACTACCCCGGGGCTCGAACCCAGGACCTTCTTGCTCTGAGGCGACCGCTGTCACCGTGCCACCCCAGTCCAAAGACATGTAGGTCAGGTTAATCGGTCGTACTAAATTGTCCCTAGGAGTGAATGAGTAGGCCCTGTGATGGCCTGGCGGCCTGTCCAGGGTGTCTCCCCGCCTGCCGCCCAATGACTGCTGGGATAGGCTCCAGCATCCCCATGACCGTGAGAGCAGGATAAGCGGTTTGGATAATGGATGGATGGATGGAGTCTCGGACAAGCCGGCGTCCAGATGGGCAATGCATGCTGGGAGCTGTACCGTCTGGAGACGGTCAGACGCCAAGGGACAAGACCGTCGGCGGGGGAGATGGCTCCTTCAACACCTTTTTTAGTGAGACTGGTGCTGGAAAACACATTCAGAATCATGTTTATTGGCCGTGTAGGTTTGCTGCGAGTACATCTGTCACCATCTTACAATGCTGTGATTACCACCATTCCCAAACCCTCTGTGAATAGGACACATGGCCATTGAAACTCTAGTTAATGGTCACACCCATATTTGCTATGAAACCGATCGTTGGTTTGGGTCGTTATGCCACTGTGTTGTTCATAAGGGTGGGGACACCTGCAGTCAGCTGAGACTGAAGAGGTCACTTATAGATGATGATGAGACGCTGTGTCCAGAGGAACTGATTCAACTTCCTGGGGTTAGGGAAGGGTATCATGACACTCTCATCTAGGACAACTTACAGTGAGTTCTCAAACATGGGACAAGTGCTTTGCTCAGTGGTGCTTTTGCAGCACACATGACTAGTACTGTATCTACTACTATTCAGAGATGACCCCCCCCCCTTTTCCTCCCCAATTGTATCTGGCCAATTACCCCACTCTTCCGAGCCATCCCGCTCTCTGCTCCACCCCCTCTGGTGATCCGGGGAGGGCTGCAGACTACCACATGCCTCCTCCCATACATGTGGAGTCGCCAGCCACTTGTTTTCACCTGACAGTGAGGAGTTTCACCGGGGGGGCGTAGCGCGTGGGAGGATCACACTATTCCCCCCATTCCCCCGCACAGGCGCCCGGACCGACCAGAGGGGGCGCTAGTGCGGCGACCAGGACACATACCCACATCCGGCTTCCCACCCGCAGACACGGCCAATTGTGTCTGCAGGGACGCCCAATCAAGCCGCAGGTAACACAGGGATTTGAACTGGCGATCCCCGTGTTGGTAGGCAATGGAATAGACCGCTACGCCACCGGACACCTAACCCTTTTTAACCTAATCCTGAGGAGCTCCACCCTGAGCCCATTTAGGCCAAAAGAGAATTTGCCTCTTTGATAATTATTAAACTTTAGTTAAAAAAACAACAACCAACATTGAGCATATTTGGGATGCCCGGATGCAGTGAAGAGTTGTGGGTCAGATCCCAAACCTGCTCTAACTATTGTCAGTGGTTAGCCATCTGTGTAACAACAGCCATTGTTCCTTTAGATCTGTGTGTTGGACGTGTGTGACAGATCCCCCCCCCCCCCAACGTGCTTCTAATCCCTTTCATTCATTTAAGAGGGCGGCGTCGGCCTCTCCAACTTCTCCCGTTACCACAACACGCCGCCGTTGCTTAGCGATGCTGATCAGTGAAGCTGTTCCCTTGTCCTGTACCCGGCACATCATCCATCAACCGTGCATCGCAGCGGAGCGAGCAACGACTATAAAAGATGCAGATTTGGTAAGAGCTGGACGAAATAAGATTGTGCAGTGGCAGCATAGAGTAGTTTTCAGATTTAACATCGTTTGTCATCAGCTGACCCGTGTGTTGTTGTAATGGTAACGACACGAGTTTTAATTATGAACGAGACTGCTGGTGTTTGCAACGTGACAGCACAAAGCACGACTCCCAGATAGCGGAACTGCTGTGGCCCGGACCCGTCCGACACCCGACACTTTCATCCGGCCCACATACGTTGTGGAACATTGGCACTTGGGCGGTCTGCTCCTGTTTGCCAGATCTGGGCCAGAACCAAGCCATAGCAATGCCACATGTGCCACATATTTGCCAGAGGTGGCCCATATTTGTTTTGTGATATTTGGGCCATATTCAACATTTACCACACGGGGCCACCTCAGGGTCACATCCAGATCACATGTTGCCCAGAGCTCCGCATCTTTGCCAGAAAAGCCCCACATGTGATTTGGCATATTTGGGCCATATTTGCTATTATACATGTGGGCCACTTCAGGCTCACATCCATTTTGTCAGGGCCAGAAGAAGACCACCAGTGCCGCATCACTGCCGGAAGTGGCCCACATCCGGATGCTGTCTGGGCTGTGAATTGTTCAAAAGCTGTGTTCTGACTGAGACACGTCACCCTGTCGTGAGCATTTCCAATAAGGACCCTAAATTTTACAACAACCTGGCTAAAAATCCGTTTCTCCCACTCTAGACGTCACTGACAGAATGAAAAGGTCAGGCTAATGGAACCGAATACTCTTTATTAGTCATTTGCCGCATTTAAGCCATGCTAGCTAGCAGTGTGGCTAGCTAGCTGTGTGGCTAGCAGCAGCGGGCTCCTCGGCGTTCTCCTCTGTCTCACTCGCAGGGTCGAAGAGCGGTGCCAAAACCGAGAGAACCCATACAGAACACACAGAGCACCAAGAGAAATGGTTTGCAAGGCTGCTGTGCAAACTTTCACATGTTCGATCCCCATTTATGTTGCGTGAACCATCGATGTCCTCGCGGGGCCCTTATTTCCCCGCCCCCACGGCGCGAGAAGTGTCAGTGTTCTCATAGGAATTGTTTTCCCCTCCCCCACGTCATGTGATGTATCCATTTTACTACTACAGGTGTGGGTTTGTTAGGTCACACACACACACACACACACACACACACACATACACACACACACATACACACGTTTTATACAGATAAAACAGCCCAAAGAACACCGATGTGTTCAACATGTGTGCAGGACATTGAAAACATGCCATCATGTTAATTTTATGTTTACCCAGCTGTCCCCATTAAATTAGGAAAAGTCATTAAATATGAAGCACAAAAATATGTCAATCATTTAGAGACTTTAAATACCGACTCGGGTCAAACTGACCCCAAGGATGATAGAAGGGTTAAGATATTCTCACATTACTGATTCATCTCCTGTCATTTAGTAATTTAGGCTGGCCGGTGCACTGGCCTCCAGGCTGACCGGCACTGGGCTCCAGGCTGACCGGTGCACTGGGCTCAAGGCTGACCGGTACACTGGACTCCAGGCTGATCGGTGCACTGGGCTCCAAGGCTCCCTCATCTTCCACTCCTTTGGTGGAGGAACCAGCTCTGCTGATGGAACGGCTCTCCATCGACTACAGGAAGAAACCTAAGTTGGAATTTGCCATCTATCCAGCTCCTCAAGTGTCCACAGACATGGTGGAGCCCTACAACTCCATCCTGACCACCCTGGAGCACTACCAGATAGCATCCGGATGTGGGCCACTTCAGGCAATGATGCGGCACTGATGGCCGTCTTCTGGCCCTGACAAAATGGATGTGAGCCTGAAGTGGCCCACATGTATAATAGCAAATATGGCCCAAATATGCCAAATCACATGTGGGCCTTTTTTGGCAAAGCTGCGGTGCTCTGGGCAACATGTGGTCTGGATGTGACCCTGAAGTGGCCTGTGTGGTAAATGGTGAATATGGGCCACCTTTGGCAAATATGTGGCACTGCTATGGCTTGGTTCTGACCCAGATCTGGCAAACAGGAGCGGCCCGCCCAAGTGCCACCATTCCATGCGGTATGTGAGCCGGATGAAAGTGTCGGCTGCGGGACGGGTCCGGGCCACAGCAGTGTCGCCATCTGGGCTCTGACTGTGCCTTCATGGTGGACAACGAGGCCGTTTATGACGTGTGTGTGAGGAACCTGGACACCAGTGAAAACCTAAACATTTGAAAATTCCTTCTTTCGTGTGCGGATGGGAAAAGGAATGGGTGATTATCGCCTCTGGAAAAGGTCGCCTTAATCCTTTGTTTTGACCGTTTCTCGGAATAAACACACACCGACGGCGCCCCCGGCACAGTCCGCAGCCTACGCATGACTAGTGAATGAAGCTTGGCACGGGGCGGCATGATCCCCCGTCACTGCGCAGACTCAGTTCCCCGCGGCACCGTTCTCTCGTCCCTATTGGCTCCCGCCAACGAAAAACCAAAAAAAAATAAAAACAACGCCGCTCTGCGGACCCCGCCCCCTTCCGGGCGCCACAAAAGACCCGGCCGCCGCCGCGCACCTCCATTACAACCTTCAGTCCCCGAACCCTCGACGTCGGCGAGAAGGAAAGAACCCGAGAAGATGGTGAGTATTGAACGGTTGAGCCCTCTCGCCGCCTCTTTTAAATCCGCGCAGGGAAGCGGAGCCAACGGACGCCTCGGCTCGTGGGCGCGGCTATGGAGAATCCGCCGGCGGGAGAGCGTTTGTCGTCCGACCCGGGAGAAAAAACCGTTTTATTCGTTACACGAAAGCCGTCTGGTCCATATCGCGTCTTTTGTCTGGTTCTGCGTGCGTGAGGCGTTCACGGAACCGACCCGGCGGCGGCGGCGGCTCGGACGACGGCGGCGGCTCGGACGTGCTGGCTCTCTGACGCAGATTGCGGCGTTGCGGCGTCGCGCCTTTTACGTGTATTTCGTGTCGAACATAACGGTTTATTTCTAACGTAACGACTTTTCTTCAAGTCGACCTTGACGTCACTGCTCCGACCTGCGTGTGAATACGACCCGTCGTCCGGTACAGTAGAACCGTAAAGGCGTGTGCCGGGGCGGCGGGAGGGGGGGGGGTCGGATTTGGGCCTTGAGGCAGATTTGAAAAAATCGCTCAAACCGGGAAAGGCGCAATCTGATACCGATGTGCGTTACGCAGAGCAGCAGGGTTGTGCCATGGCGGCGGGGCGGGGGGGGGGGAGTAGGGAGTTGCCTCTATGCCTCGCTTGCATTTGGGGTTTTTTCCTCCTCTCCCCTCCCCACCTCTCCCCTCCCCACCTCTCCTCTCCCCTCCCCTCCCCACCTCTCCTCTCCCCTCCCCACCTCTGCACAAAAGGGGAGTTTCCGCCGACCTGCTGCTGCTGGATTTGGGCGGGGAAGAGCTAACCGGCCGAGGGGCCGCAGTCAAACCTGCACGTGACTCAGCAGTTTGCTCGCCCTGCTGGCGGCGCAGTAGCCCACAGGTGACGACGATGCAGAGCAGCATCATCGGCATGGTGACGGAGACGGTCTCGAATGTGGCCGCCATGATAAGCTCTGCAATGCATCAGTAAGCTGCCCTGCAGCCCAAGGTGTTTTTTAATGGCTCCTATTGTTAATTCATTAGTCAGGGTGATTTCCACTACTCTTTTATATTCTAAATAAATTAAATGCTGACTTCATCTGAATTACTACCGATCCCTAATGCAACGATGGAGGTACTATTTTAACAAAAGAATTGGGTTTTGTGTGAGGCTTGGCGATATTTATCATCTTTCAGTAGTGTTTTATTGGGATGAAATTTGAATTTTGTCTTACATACAGTGATGGTTTTGTTGCTTAAATTGATTAAACAAATCTGAATGATGAATGAATGAATGCCTTTATTTGTCATTGCAGAGCTGTACAACGAAATTAAGTGCAACTCCCTAGTGGTACAAAAAATAAAATATATATATATATAAATAGCCAAAATACAAATAGACACACATTTGCAGCACAATCAACATATATTGTATGCGTAAGTGGAATATCTATTACGTACCATTAAAAGTTTTTCATAAAATGAGGTCTGAGATATTTTTGTGTTTGACAAACTGGTTTTGGTTTGATATTAACCAAGTTTAATGTGATGCACCTCTGTATGATTTTTATAGCATTTTTTTTTTTTGCCAAAGAACATGATATATATATATATAGATAGATAGATCAAGTGAAATTCCCCCATTGTGATATTTTCCACATTGGCTACCTCCATTTTTGGATGAGAGCTTGTTTAAAAGTGTGAAGACTTGTCATCATTACGGTTGTATATCATTTGGATTTTAATTTTTTTTTTTTCCTATCAAAGGTGAACTGCAAAAAATACACATTGTCAGCATGTTCTTGTAATGTATTTTTAATTGCGCTGTTAAAATGTGGAAATATGAACTCAGCTGCAGCGCCGGACATTCCTCTCACTCAGCAATGACATCACGCTTCAGTTCATCTTTGCCGTTAAAGGGAAGACAAAATGCCGAAGACCTCAACTCTGCTGCTATTATAATTCAAGATTTAATTTATGGTCCTTTCATTATGTACCCGTGTACACGAATAAATACAAAATGCTGTTTCTTCCCAGCCCACAGCAATTCAACACACCTGATTCTATCAGTCAACCAATAGCCTTTGCTTAATGTGTAGACTCAGGTGTGTAACGGCTTGGTTGGAACAAAGACCTGCACCCACACCGGCCATTTCTGGATCATGTTGCCCATCCCTGCTCTAGAGCAAAAGGATGCTTTAAAATTAATAACCTTTAATTAAACCAAAAGATGCGTGTTGCAGCGATATGCTGTCCATCTAAGCCAAGAACAAAGAAATGGCTGAGTCTTTCCCGATTAATGTGGCCCCTCCAACCGAAGCTCGGAATATTTGCTATTGATTACTACCACAGCCCAAAAAGTTATTTAGGACAGCCCTAATTACAGTATTTGTGCAAAAAAATTGTCAGTTTTTAGTAATTTGATCAAATATAGCTGTTTTGCTGTTAAGAATAAGATGAACATTATTTAATTTTCACTTTTCTGATGGTATGAGGTGTTGGCTGAGGGTTGACTGAGGATGACAAGATATGTGAGGGACGGAGGACCGGCCTGAGACAGTGCACTCGATTTGTATACCATACTGGCGAAAGTGTTGTGTCATGTTAGTACTGCATCCTCTCTAGGATGAAATGTTAGTAAGCGCTTGCTGTGGTCCATGGTGGCGCATGACCTCACCCAGACTTGTGTGTGCAGCTCTTTTTGATCTTCCCAGAAAAAACAACATTGCGCAGCATCATCCAGTCCAGAAAGAGCACCAATGTGTATTTTATGAGACAGGAAGAGATGCATGCATTCAAATTGTATAGGCGCCGCGGTCTAGACAGCCTGGTACTGAAACTGAAACTAGTGCAAGTGAAATTTGTTTGGGAACTGATAAGCAGAATCAAAATTTAAAATTTTCCATTTGGAATCGGTCTTAACTTGGAACCAGTTCTCTGCCCAACCCTAGTTGTAAAAAAAATTACCAGGGCGTGGAGATGCTGCAGAAAATTGCAGTAAGACGAATAGGTTCGTGCCTGATCTGGGCCAGTGAGTGCTAACCTGAGTAACAGTGACTCTGCAAGAAACACAAGCTAGGCTTTTTAACCATCCGCTGTCGCAGCAGTCAGTTGTAACTGTGCCAGATGTACTAAATGGGTTTCTGACTGCAAACTGGATGAAGCCTGATGTAGTAGTAAGAATAGTATGTCAAGGCAGAACAGGATATGCAGTGCAACACATGGTTAATAATGAGCTTTACAGGCTATTGAACATCTACAACTGAAAAAAGTAATTGTGAAATCCTGTTTCTTAAATCTACAGCGTGAGTGTATTTCCATGCACGTCGGCCAGGCCGGAACCCAGATGGGCAACGCCTGCTGGGAGCTGTACTGTCTGGAGCACGGCATCCAGCCAGACGGTCAGATGCCTAGTGACAAGACAATTGGTGGGGGAGATGACTCTTTCAACACCTTCTTCAGTGAGACCGGAGCTGGAAAACACGTTCCCAGAGCTGTCTTTGTGGACTTGGAACCAACGGTTATAGGTAATGTCTATTTCTCGGCAGTTTGAGCATGGCACCGGTACCATACTCTGCCACATGTGTCCCACACATGTGTTGGAGCTGAAATTCTGAGAGAGGTCCTCTTGTCATCAACCTGTTCGGAGTCAATAGGTTGATCTGTAATTGAGTTGTGGGACTTTGCCCAACCATCAAACATGATCCCAGTTTGTAGGGTGTTAAAATGAGTGATGCAACCCAGTGCACGACTAATTCGTGTTGTGATTTAACATGGTCCAAATCAACATAGCTTAATGCTTTCTACAGGAGCATTACATAGTAAAAATGTAGCAGATGTCTTATGTGGTAAAATATAATTGTATATTTCTGCCTCTGAAGTTTTTTTTTTTTGTCAAACAAGTTCCTTAGAATGAACTATTGTGAGAAACTGGGTCAGTAGGATAGCCCAGTGTCTTGGGGCCCCCTTGACCTGATTAGGTATACAGGTGGTTGCAGTTGGCTCTGGCATCAAATGCCTTGCCTTTTTAGGGAAGTCCCTGATCTTCTGTTGATGGTACAACCACACAGAACACATACCATTAACAGACGAGCAGCTTTAGGTGAGGGAATGTTGAGCCGTCTCTTAACTTTTCTCTTATATTGTTGCAGATGAGGTACGTAGTGGCACATACCGCCAGCTGTTTCACCCCGAACAGCTGATCACTGGCAAAGAAGATGCAGCCAATAACTATGCCCGTGGTCACTACACCATCGGCAAGGAGATCATTGATCTGGTCCTGGACAGAACTCGTAAACTGGTAAGACTAAATGGCTTGACATTTTCCCGTAGATCTCACGTTCCTATGCACATTTAGAAAGGCTCATTTTCAGGTCTTAATTTTGGAGCTAAATAAAGTCTAGTTAAAATGGAATAATTTATAATTTGGAGCTAAATAAAGTCTAGTAAAAATGGAATAATTTATAATTTGGAGCAAAATACAGTCTAGTAAAAATAGAATAATTTATAATTTGGAGCAAAATAAAGTCTAGTAAAAATGGAATAGTGTATAATTAAGCCCTGAGACATCCAATTTCACACTTTTAAGCTTCTGGAATTCAATGGGTATGGAAAGTAAATGTGGTTGGGACTGTGCCCTAAATTGGTGCGAATTATAATTCTTCACTCAGGCTGACCAGTGCACTGGGCTCCAAGGTTTCCTCATCTTCCATTCCTTTGGTGGAGGAACCGGCTCTGGCTTCACATCTTTGCTGATGGAGCGCCTCTCTGTTGACTACGGGAAGAAGTCCAAGCTGGAGTTTGCTGTCTATCCAGCTCCCCAGGTGTCCACAGCTGTGGTGGAGCCCTACAACTCCATCCTGACCACCCACACCACCCTGGAGCACTCCGACTGTGCCTTCATGGTGGACAATGAGGCCATTTATGACATCTGTCGCAGGAACCTGGACATTGAGCGTCCTACTTACACCAACCTCAACAGGTTGATTGGCCAGATTGTGTCATCCATCACTGCCTCACTACGCTTTGATGGAGCCCTGAATGTGGACCTGACAGAGTTCCAGACCAACCTGGTACCCTACCCACGTATTCACTTTCCTCTGGCCACCTATGCGCCAGTCATCTCAGCTGAGAAAGCCTATCATGAGCAGCTATCTGTTGCAGACATCACAAATGCCTGCTTTGAGCCTGCCAATCAGATGGTCAAATGTGACCCTCGTCATGGCAAATACATGGCTTGCTGTCTGCTGTACCGTGGTGATGTGGTCCCCAAGGATGTCAACTCTGCCATCGCCACCATAAAAACCAAGCGCACCATCCAGTTTGTGGACTGGTGTCCCACAGGCTTCAAAGTGGGCATCAACTATCAGCCTCCAACTGTGGTCCCTGGGGGAGACCTGGCCAAGGTGCAGCGGGCTGTGTGCATGCTGAGCAACACCACTGCCATCGCCGAGGCCTGGGCCCGTCTGGACCACAAGTTTGACCTGATGTACGCCAAGAGGGCATTTGTCCACTGGTACGTTGGAGAGGGTATGGAGGAAGGCGAGTTCTCAGAGGCCAGAGAAGACATGGCTGCCCTGGAGAAGGATTACGAAGAGGTGGGCACTGACAGCGTCGGAGAGGAGGATGAAGGAGAAGAGTACTAAATGCAAGAGTGAGTGGATAAACAAAATTGGAGTTCATTCCGTTAAGTTAACATTCCATTGAGTTATTGCCACCCTGTTGCCAACGTTTTAATAAAGGCCGTTAAGTTGGATGATTTCTGTGTCATTTGGTCTCTTGACAACTGATTAGAATCACTTAGTGTAAGTTATGTAGTGTATTTACTTGCAGGACTATCCAGATCTTGTGTGCTGAGTAGATTGTGACATAATGACCAAGGTCATTTTTGTGTAATGGTGTTTCTCCAGTGCATGGCAACATGTCACTTAGGGCGGGGCGGTGTCTTTAAATCTACATGGATTATGAGCCTGGAGACGGGTTGATTAAATGTGCCTTATGGCGGTGACCTTGGCCATCGCAACCTTGTGCCGTCAGACTAAACTAGCTGGTTCCTTCCAGTTCACTGGACAACATGCGAAGGCTGAAAACATCACGATAGTCACACTGCATAGGGTGCAGTCAGGCAAATTGGGACCGTCGGTCATGTCGAGGTAAAACGTTGGAGAAAATTTAGCAAGGTCTCCTTTATCAAGCATATCCAAAATTCGTATGCAAATTACTGTGTAACGCTGAAGTTAAGCATTCTTGTTTTTCACATGCATTACAACGTTCGGTCCAGTATCAGACATTTCAATCACTTTCAATTAGAGCATGGTTGGAAAATGATGTTTTTTTTTCTTTAGACGTCAAACTGCATGAATATTCCTTTTAGCACAAAGATGCCTTTATTTTCTAAAGCCCATTACATTTATAGTTTAGCTGGAAGGGTCGTGATCATGCAAATATCCCTAACACCCCCCCACCCCCACCCCAGTCTGCTTTGGTTTCTGGTTTCACCCTTTCAAACAGGTTAAATTAATGTTCTCTCCGTGGAGGAAATTGGCAAAGACGAACAATACAAATGAATAATCACATCCCCTCATACACTTTATTTGCACATCTATTCACACGTGCAATCATAATTCTCACTTGACATTTATGAACTTATTTTTGTTACATTTTAACTTGGTATATGGTACTAGAAAATGAGGCAGGCTGCACTCGTAGTGTTTTTCAGGTCAGCTTTATAAGGAAAAGAGGCTGCATCTTCGGGGAGAAATCTGAGAAATAAGCAAGAGTAAATGATGCATTATGAGAAGTACACGTAAATCACCCGTTTCCATGTAAAAGAGTTTTGTGCAGCAGCAGCAAACGTCTAGACAACAGCAACGCATATAGAACAGTAAAACACTTGGATGGAAATTAATAATAGGAATAATGAATCTTAGCAAAGCTATTTAAGATACCGATGTTAACAACAGAGCTGGTGTTAGTTATTAACCATAAGGACAGGTCAGAGGTCACGCATAAGCGTCCATGAGAGGAAACCAGTCGGAACAGGCTGTAAAGCTGGGCTTAGCATTAGCTCGCTGCTAGCAACAACCACACCCCGGCGGCGGGTTTTGACCTCCAGCAGCGCTTTACTTCAGACACACACACAGCCACAGGGGTGCGTACAGGATTGTGTTGTTGGTGTGTACTGTGCCATTTCATCCAGTACGGACCTTGTGGGCACACACAACACAAGTACTCCGGTCCCGTTCTGCACGCATGGCGGTCGGCCCGTTCTGCAGGCATGGCTGCTCCGCACGCTCGGGTAGTCGGACGACGCAGTCACGTGAGCTTCCGTCGCCGTCAATCTGAATTAAAACCGCCTTCCTGCCGATGTTATCAGCCTATGGGAGAAGTTCCTGTAAGTAACAAATCCTCTAAGCCAATCAGATAAGAGATCAGACACGGAGGAACGGTCTCCATGACAACACACGTGATAGGCGGAGCCGCCGTCGATCGCCATCGAAACCGCTTTCCTGCCGATGTTATCAGGTAATAAATCCTCTAAGCCAATCAGATAAGAGATCACACACGGCGACCGCAGGAACGGTCTCCATGACAACAGACCAGCTCTCTACCGCATGTACAGACGCAAAGATAAAAGATGTTCAGACTTTGGACGCGTCCAGTTGTAAAACTGTCCCCCAGCGGTGGAAGGTACCACCCCCCCCCCGGGGCGCACAACAACCGGTAGTTACGCCCAACGTCCTTCCTGCTGGAATAATTAATACCTAATTACGTCATCGACATTCTGACCCACATCTAGACCTAATTACTGACGAGGTTATCACTGCGACCTTCTTCAGTCAGTCCATTTATTTAAGAGTGTTTTACACTAGAGACCTTTAAAACGCAGTACGATGATGTGAAATCGTGGATAATAAACTATATAATCATAGATAATAAACTATATAATCATAGCTAATAAACCATATTTAAAACGGGATTGTTCATCCATATAAAAACGGACACCAGGGCATTTCCAGAGTTAAAGGCACGGAGGAAAATAATGACAAATTAAAAGTTCTACTTAGAAAAATAGGCTTAACTTGTTGATAAAGCGTTTAGAGAGTTAAGCCGCCACTTAACATAGTGTAAACTACTAATAATCCACGTTAGCCCCTAGCTAGCGGGTCTGAGCCTTTAGCCGAGCGGTTAGTGACGTCGCCTTGTGGTGCAGTACACCCCGTATCGAATCCCACACCGGGCAAGAAAATAACCGGTTACAATATCAATAAATGTAAAATAGCTGCTCAAGACCTTCTTGTGCCATTTTCTCTCCATGCAGTACTTGCTGTGTTTGAATCGGTGTAGACATGATGACTACTTCATTTTCATCGTGCCATTCACCCTTATGAAGTTTAAATGAATCAACGCATTTAGATTCATGTCATTTGTAAAGGGAGGAGCGGGCTAACAAAGCTAAGGCTATCATCTGAAATCTGCAAAGCCTGTGGTTAAAACTGAGGACATGGACCAGCAAGTCAAAAAGGGGGGCTGCAGGCCTGCTTTCACTGCACTGACTGGAGTGTTTCTGAGGCTGCAGCTACAGACCTGGACTTACTGACACCGACATGTTCCGTCAGCTTGGGTGAGGACGTGTGTGTCCCCACCAAAGCCCTCCACACCTTGAATAACAGTAAGCCCTGGTTCACGGCAACACTCGGGCAGCGTCGTCAGGCCACGGAGGAGGCCTACAGGAGAAGAGACGGGATCCTGTACGATCAAGCCAGAAACACTGACAAGGGAGATCAGAGTAGCTAAAAGGGGCGACACCGAAAAGCTGAAAACCAGGTTTTCAGCCAACGATCGTGTGTCTGTGTGGAGAGGCCTGCAGGACATCACCGGCTACAGGAGACCATCCCTCCACACCCCAGAGAACCATCAGCCCACTCGCACACCCCCTTCCAGCACCTCCCCACTGACCCCCCCACCTGCACTCAATATCTGTGAAGAGGATGTGTTTCACCTCTTCCAGAGACACTGACACAACCTAACTGATAGTGGGTCAGGTCAAAACTAACTCAACTGTTTCTAACCTTGTCTTGGTTTAAGAAAAACTGATCTTGAGTCCGTGCAGCGTAAGCCACCTCCTCTCTACGCCCACCCACCTTGACCATTAGCCAACCTGTACAGTGTATTGCAGCTCGCTCACCAGCCCAGCCATCTCACCAATATGATGATCAATCATGACAGTTAATTGTCATGGAAGCAACTGTTGTTTCATTCTGACTGGATAATTATCAACATGAAGAGAATGGGTTGAGCTTTGTGTCACATTTCTGTGGAGCCTGACATAAAAATAAATAAATAAATGTATTTAAAAAATAATTCTCCCATTGCAAAGGGCCCTTTTGGGCTCAGGGGCCCCTGGGCACGTGCCCAGATTGCCCATATGGTAGATCCTTACATACCTGCGGTCCAAGGTGACAGAAAGCTGGCTTTTCAACATTGCAGCAGGCACGGGAAGGAAGCCTGCCATGACAAACCGGAAGTACATCGGCCCTGTTTGTGTGTTTTGTGTTCATGTCAGCAGTGTCCTTTTCCGGCCAAAGTCCACCATCACTTGTTGAGCTTGTGAGAGCAGACAAGAGGAGGCTGTGAACACCTCCAGATGGAACCAGCTGGAGAGTGGACGAGACATATGTCCCCCCCGCCAGTGCAAGAACATAAATCCAAAGGACTTGAATCAAGTGCAACTGGACTTGGTATGTATCCGTGAAGACGTTTCGCCTCTCATCCAAGAGGCTTCCTCAGTTCGTGCCTTTCTGACTGGTCAGAGTCAGTAGTCAGAAAGGCACGAACTGAGGAAGCCTCTTGGATGAGAGGCGAAACGTCTTCACGGATATATACCAAGTCCAGTTGCACTTGATTCAACTCCTTTGGATAACCACGACCTGGATGAAGGAGAACATTTACAGACAAGAACATCAATGTGCCATGGGCAATGACGTTTGATTTGCCTTTGTAACCAATTTCAGCAACTACTGCAGGGTTGCAGGGCTGCGGGGCTGCAGGACTGCAGGGTTGCAGGGCTGTGGGGCTGCAGGACTGTGGGGCTGCATGGCTGCAGGGCTGCGGGGCTGCATGGCTGCGGGACTGGGCGTCCGCAGGTTTTTTTTTTACCTGATTTGATTGGGAAAAAAAACAGTCTTCAAGCACAGCCTAGCTTCTATGGCTAACTTTGTGATAATAGCTTTGCTAACCTAATTTCGAAACGAATACTTTCCTTTTCAGCACGTCTATATTGATACACACTTGGGCAAATGTAAAAGTTGGACAAATTAGAAAAGCTTGTAAATGCAGTTTCACTTGGACAATTTCTCTTATTATTGTGGAATCTTTATACAAATCCTAGTCTTGTTTTTTTTTGGTGGATTTTCCCCAGTTGTATCCGGCCAATCACCCCACTCTTCTGAGCCGTCCCGGTCTCTGCTCCACCCCCTCTGCTGATCCGGGGAGGGCTGCAGACTACCACATGCCTCCTCCCATACATGTGGAGTCACCAGCCGCTTCTTTTCACCTGACAGTGAGGAGTTTCACCAGGGGGACGTAGCGCGTGGGAGGATCACGCTATTCCCCCCAGCCCCCTGAACAGATGCCCTGACCGACCAGAGGGGGCGCTAGTGCAGCGACCAGGACACATACCCACATCCGGCTTCCCACCCGCAGACACGGCCAATTCTGTCTGCAGGGACGCCCGACCAAGCCGGAGGGAACACGGGGATTCGAACCGGCGACCCCCGTGTTGGTAGGCAACTCCACAACTTAGCTTGTCATGTTGAGGATCAAAACTTCCTAAATGCAGACGAGAAAACCAAACAACGTGAACAGCCTCCCTGATAACTGCAGAGTTTCATCGTGAGTCGTCTTGAGCAAGTCATGAAGACGGACACCGACAGAAAGACAGAAGTCACCCCGACTGATTGCAGCACTTTAACACCAAAAGATTTATTTAAGGTCTCACAGTTACAAAATAGCTTTTTATTTTCAATAGAATATCATTTTTTATTTCTTTTTGTGACTTGCTTGAGGTATACAACATTAATTCAGTAACTTACAAGTATCGGACGGGCACACGATGAGAAACTGAACCGGGCTCGTCTTGTCTACAGGTGTTAGTGGGGTCGAGTGTGGCGTCGGTGTGTAACGGTTAAATGACTCGGTCGGTATCGTCCCTCATATCCGGACGTAACACCTCATGATCATTAGGACTGGGTCTTGCTGGAAATGTGAAAGAGTCCCATAAGTAAAAGGTCACAGGTTTGATCCTGTAACAGCCTCAACTATTGATCCTATCAAATGATCCCTCGTGCTGGACACTGGCGTGGGACAGACTTCATCGCTTCCAGCTGCTCGCTACACTTATAGAAATGTCACTGCACATTTCTTACTCTTCCATTTCAACTTGCTGATGCCGTCAAGAGTAGCGCCTCCTACAGGCTGTCAGAGTCTAGCAGTCCTGTAAGAGAACTGCAGGCCACACTGTGCGTTATGGATCTAGTAGACTTGGGTACGACATCAAGTGTGATGTGTGTAGACTGTATGGTGATAACACAACTGAATCGCAGGCTACAACACAAGTCCATAAAAACGTCATCAGCGTGCGCGCCGCTTCAGTGCGTGTCATCAAGCTGCGCCGCTGGTGGAGCAACATGACGCCAAGCAGGAACCGAGTCCTTCCAGTAGTCACCGCGGCTCGTTTTGTTGCTCGTTGTGTTGAGTCCACGGCCTTTGGGTCACAGATGCTAACAGTGTGTTTGTTTGTGTTCAGCGCCAGCAAAAGGTTGTGCGCGGCGTTGATCGGTGCGTCATTTCCTGCTGCATTTCTACTGGTTGGTCAGTAGACGTACAGCAGCAGTCACGTTGTGAGATGGTCGTCCTACATTTCTGACACTGTCACACTTTCCTCCCAGGTTGTCTTCGGTCACAAGACCGTGATAACGGCCGTCTCTGACCCTGTCTCACAGTGTGACGTAGGACCACCACTTTGAACCTGTCTCACAGTGCGAAGTAGGACCACCGTTTTGAACCTGTCTCACAGTGTGACGTAGGACCACCGTTTTGAACCTGTCTCACAGTGCGACGTAGGACCACCGTTTTGAACCTGTCTCACAGTGCGACGTAGGACCACCGTTTTGAACCTGTCTCACAGTGCGACGTAGGACCACCGTTTTGAACCTGTCTCACAGTGCGACATAGGACCACCGTTTTGAACCTGTCTGACAGTGCGACGTAGGACCACCGTTTTGAACCTGTCTGACAGTGCGACGTAGGACCACCGTTTTGAACCTGTCTCACGGTGTGACTTAGGACCACCGTTTTGAACCTGTCTCACAGTGCGACGTAGGACCACCACTTTGAACCTGTCTTACAGTGTGACATAGGACCACCGTTTTGAACCTGTCTCACAGTGTGACGTAGGACCACCGTTTTGAACCTGTCTCACAGTGCGACGTAGGCCCACCGTTTTGAACCTGTCTCACAGTGCGACATAGGACCACTGTTTTGAACCTGTCTCACAGTGTGACATAGGACCACCGTTTTGAACCTGTCTCACAGTGTGACATAGGACCACCGTTTTGAAACTGTCTCACAGTGTGACATAGGACCACACCACCATTTTGAACCTGTCTCACAGTGTGACGTAGGACCACCGTTTTGAACCTGTCTCACAGTGTGACATAGGACCACCGTTTTGAAACTGTCTCACAGTGTGACATAGGACCACACCACCATTTTGAACCTGTCTCACAGTGTGACGTAGGACCACCGTTTTGAACCTGTCTCACAGTGTGACGTAGGACCACCGTTTTGAACCTGTCTCACAGTGTGACGTAGGACCATCGTTTTGAACCTGTCTCACAGTGTGACGTAGGACCACCGTTTTGAACCTGTGTCACAGTGAGACGTAGGACCACCGTTTTGAACCTGTCTCACAGTGTGACGTAGGACCACCGTTTTGAACCTGTCTCACAGTGTGACGTAGGGCCACCGTTTTGAACCTGTCTCACAGTGTGACGTAGGACCACCATTTTGAACCTGTTTCATAGTGCGACATAGGACCACCGTTTTGAACCTGTCTCACAGTGCGACGTAGGACCACCGTTTTGAACCTGTCTCACAGTGCGACATAGGACCATCACTTTGAACCTGTCTCACAGTGTGACGCAGGACCACCGTTTTGAACCTGTCTCACAGTGCGAAGTAGGACCACCGTTTTGAACCTGTCTCACAGTGTGACATAGGACCATCACTTTGAACCTGTCTCACAGTGTGACGTAGGACCACCGTTTTGAACCTGTCTCACAGTGTGACATAGGACCACCATTTTGAACCTGTTTCATAGTGCGACATAGGACCACCGTTTTGAACCTGTCTCACAGTGTGACATAGGACCACCGTTTTGAACCTGTCTCAGTGTGACATAGGACCACCGTTTTGAACCTGTCTCACAGTGTGACCACACAGTCTGTAGGAGGCGTAAGGCCGAGCTCAGCTGAGTTCCTTCATCCAGAGTTCTACAAGCAGGTTTGGGCGTTTAATTCATATGGTGAATTACAAAATTCTGAAGCGTTTCAACGCCCTCTAATAACTTGAAATACAGATTTAAACTGAAAGCCTCAGTTTTCCACAGTACCCAGCCCTAGCTGTCATGTCCACCCTCACTTGCAACATGCCAATGTCATGGTTTCAACAAGCGCAGCGTGTTCTCGCTCAGCCACGCTGCATTTAAAGTAAAAGGGAAGCTGGTTGGACGTAAGGCTGCATTTCAACAAGAGAGATGGTGTGTCATTCGTCTGTTTGAGTCTAGTCTAGTCTAGTCTAATCTAATCTAATCTAATCTAATCTTGTCTAATCTAATCTAGCGTAATGTCCCCTGTACCAGCTGATATAACAAATGTATATTTAAATCTCAGTAATTTCACAGCAGTTAAAAAAATAAGTTTTTAATTTTGTAATAACTTCCCTCTTAACATCTGTTTGAGGTTATATCAAACTAGCTCGCATTTCATCCATCCATCCATATTCAGAATATAAGTAGTTGAAAGACTGAGTTGACAGCTAGCATAGAAGATTATACTCTCAGGATGGATATACTCACTTTGTCCTTCATGAAAATAAGACTGAACACTTGTGCCGTTTAGTTGGTAGGGTGATTAACGCAGGACTTGACAGGAGAGGAAACCGAGTAATCCCCAATTTTACATCTAAGAGAGGATGCAGCCAACTTTGGGGGAACAAACAAAGTTTAATCAGTTCATCTGGACACAACTTTTATTGACAGAAACGTTTCATCACTCAACCAAGTGACCTCTTCAGTCTGAGGACCCAGACACCAAACCGACTAGCGGCGATGAAGGCCGACTGTTGTGTCGCCTCCCGTCTGGGCCAAAAAGTAGCACCTGAACACACCACAAAGACTACAGCCGACGGCCAGCTAGCATGTACGTTCTGCACTGATTCGCTAAGCTGAACAGCCAATCAGAGTGATCTCTCTCACCGACAGGCTCCGCCCATTCAACATGCTGAATCGGCTGAAAAGCTGCAGACAGGGGTCCGACTAGTGCCGACGGTGTGAGGACACACCACAAAGACTAGGGTCACAGATGCTCACCGACGGCCCGGTGTGACGGCCTGGTGTGTCAGGGCCCTAAACTGACTGCAGGTATCCCCAACCCCTATAAACAACACAGTACACTACAGCTGCTTAACGACCGAAACCGTCAACCGGTTTCATATGCAAATATGGGCGTGACCATTAACTAAAGCCCATGTGTACTATTCACAGAGGACTGGGGAATGTTGCCATCACAGCATTGCAAGATGGCGGCAGATGTATAACGACCGAAACCAACGACCGGTTTCATCTGTCGCCATCTTACAATGCTGTGATGGCAACATTCCCCAGTCCTCTGTGAATGGTACACATGGCCATCCAAACTCTAGCTAATGGTCACGCCCATATTTGCATATGAAACTGATTGATGGTTTCGGTCGTATTGTTTATAAGGGGGGAGGGGTACCTGCAGTCAGTTGAGACTGAAGAGGTCACTCAGTTGAGCGATGAAACCTATCTGTCAATCAGCGCTGTGTCCAGATGAACTGGTTCAACCTTCTGGGATCTTCCTACCTGGATTATCGAGCAGCAAGAAACTGTGGGGGATGTTTGAGTCTGTCTGCGACAAGACCACTGTGCCAGAGTTTCCAATCAAATCTCTTGTGTTTGTTGAAATCCAGCCTCAGGTATTAGCAGTCATAAAGTATATTTCATGACATCACCCATCGCTAAACCAAGGCATCGCCCAGTGAGGAAAGAGAAGCACGATGTCATTTATCGTCATGATAAGTCGTCCTGGGGAGAGAGGACAAAATGCAAGGTAAGACACGTCAGATGCTTTTATAACATACAGTTCCCAAGGCGCGGGGGGGTCAGACAGCCAGTCAGCCGGTGCTTTGACAAGACAGCAAGGCGACGACAGGTCCGTCGGGTTGTGGTGGCGTTTTTACTGAGGCAGGGCTTTCAGGATGGCGTTGACCTCCTCTGCGACGGCTGTCAGCGCAAACTCAAACTGATCCTGCAATTCCACAAAAGGAGAACTTGGCTGTTTTAACGCTGCATGTCTGTGACGGTAGCGGGTTATGGCGAGATATGAGGTACAAATGAAAATAGAGACGGGTCAGTTGAGTGACAAGATGTGGCAGGTACAGCCCTTATTAGACAAAATGCAGCTTGGTGCACCGTGCTTCATCTTCTCAAGGACACTCCACAGGGTTTTCTATTGGGTAAGAAAGTACTTTGGGTTTTGTGCTTATTTCAGAATCAGAAACACTTAATTTGTCGTTTCATTTCATGCACTTCTACATGTGAAATGAAACGAAACATCGTTTCACCCACAGCAGGCGAGGCCAGGCGAGGCCGCCACCTCACCACCCTCGGTGTTATCGGAACCGCATGGGCTAGCAGTTAGCTTAGCCTGCCCCGCTTCCGCGTCCTGTCAGACCGCCCTCGGTGGTTCCTCTTGGGGCGCGGCTCCGGTCAGGGCCGTGGTCCCTGGGCCCACAGGACGCGGCAGACCAGCCTCCCTCAGCCCATCCAGCGCCAGCTCTCCCAGCCATCAGACGAAGACAAACTTAAGACGCAGACGTGGACAAAGACACTGCATGGACGGTGCCGGGTGAGGCCTCTGCAAACGTGAGTTTGCACCGCCATCTTCCCACACCCATGCTCATCTGAAAATGACCATTGTCATGGTCATTTGGGTTTTAAAGCCTGTTAAAACTCGATTTACATCCACACTCACTTTTCCTGGAAAACGGCAACATAAACCCGCCTTTATGCATCCGCACGTCTGATTCTGTACGTTCCCCTTGGTTGCTTCACAGCATATCTTCTGTTTAGGTTTTTATCATCCGTCATAAATCATTCAAAGTGGACAAAGATGGACTGGACTTATTCCCAGTGCAGAAGATCATCACAGCATTGATGTTTTCCCACTTACTGCGTATTCAGCCAGAGAGGGTTGTGCCGAGCACAGCGCCCCCTGCCTAACATTAAAACAATCATGGAGATGAACAATCACAGTCGACTGCAGTGTGTCACCGCACTAAACTGAGATATCTGTCGTCGTATTGTCCCAGCGTGGTAGCAGACTGACCCGGCTGGTTTCACGAGACTGTCTTTAAACAGATTCATCCTGCGTTTAAAGACACCGTCCTATTTAGAATGACGGTAAAAAGAAGCAGGAATGTTTTTATTAGATCAGATCAGATGTCTGAACTGCACCAACCACTCCCTCCCTTCTCTTCTGTACCTGTAGTACAGACTCTTCATCATTTACTCTACAAAGGCCTTCACACAAATGACACCATCCTAAAAAAGCTGCATGCAATGAAAGCAGCTACACACGTACTAGAGTAACAACACAATTTGACAGGAACTATCGTGAAACCAGCTCGATCAACACGGATTCAAAGGTCTTTGTGGTGTGAAGCAGGGGAACCGAGTGCCTTGCTGATGGGCACGTTGGCTGTGCAGGGTCGAGCTCATTCCTCATTAGGAACCAACAACCGTGCACTGGCAGGCGTGCCATCGCACACTTGCGACTCACCTTGGTGCGAACCATCCCGGGCCTCTGGTCACGAACATGCTCCAGGGTGGCAGCGATGTCGATCTCCTTCACACCTGCAGCAGTGAACAAGCAACACAGCCCTGTATTACGTCACATGTCTGGATGCGTTGAGCACCGACGAGTCAAACTGCAAATGAATAAAATAGAAAACAAATACACAAATGAAGTAACAAACGGAATGTGCAGAAAGCAAACCGGAAGGAGCGTTTAAAAGCACCACACAGCATCACAGGGTAGTGATGTGGGGTTCGACTCTTTACTGACTCGAGTTTGTATGAGTCACTCAAGAGAATCAGGTTTTCGAGTCACTCGAGTCATCGAATCAGTCACCCAGAGCCTGGCGAATCCCCGCCAGCCGAGCCGGCTAACTTCCGGTTTAGCCCTCTAGTCACTTGAATCAGATGAAATAATGGAATCGTGCGGCTCTTCTAGACCCGGGACGTCCCGGGTCAGTAATTAACTTGAAACATTGACACAAATACAGTTCCTACAAGGCTCAGCGTTTCCGGTTTTCACCGAAAAATACCCAGATTTTTTAAAAGGAGCGGATCGGTTTAAACTGATTTTCACCCAGATTTTGTGTGTCCAGGGAGCCAAAAGTTGTTCCTGCTCGTGTGAGGTTGTGTAACAGCGTCCTCTGGTGGCGAAATTCGGCATGCTGGGTGGCTTTGAAAACTAAAAACCGAAAACGCCGAGCCTTGAGTTCATAGAAGAGTCGCGCGATCGTGACACGTTGTCTCGCCTCGTCCTGCAGTTCGCACCAGCTAGCAGGAGGGGCGAGTCTGGAACGGGTTAATGGAGGCGAGGAGTTGTCACTACCGAGTCGTTCGTTTTGAATGGTTCCTTCATGACTCGCGCATCACTACCGCAGGGGGCAGCAGTGCAGGAGTGAACACCGCTCTAGCAGAAGATGCTGCCACATTTCTTAACAGTATGGTGATCTGCGGTCAGGCTGTGCAGGACTGATACAGCGACGAAGTCCGGAGAGGCAGCCGGTAAACTGCTGATCTTAGAAATAATCTGACGGCTCGCAGAAAGTTGAATCAGTTCATCTGGACACAGCGTTTACTGAGAGAAACCATTCATCATCATCTAAGTGACCTCTTCAGTCTCAACTGACTGCAGGTACCCCACCCTTATAAACAATACAGTGACTGCAGGTGTCCCCACCTTTATAAACAATACAGTGACTGCAGGTATCCCCACCCTTATAAACAATACAGTGACTGCAGGTATCCCCACCCTTATAAACAATACAGTGACTGCAGGTGTCCCCACCTTTATAAACAATACAGTGACTGCAGGTACCCCCACCCTTATAAACAATACAGTGACTGCAGGTACCCCACCTTTATAAACAATACAGTGACTGCAGGTGTCCACACCCTTATAAACAATACAGTGACTGCAGGTGTCCCCACCCTTATAAACAATACAATGGTATAACGAGCCAAACCGACGACCAGTTTCATATGCAAATATGGGCGTGACCATTAACTGGAGTTACCATGGCCATGTGTACTATTCACAGAGGACTGGGGAATAGTTGCAGTCACAGGGCCCAGACACACCAAACCAACTAGCAGCAATGAAGGCCGACTGTTGTGTCGCCTCATGTCGCCTGCCGTCTGGGCCAAAAAGGAGCACCTGAACACACCGCAAAGACTACAGCCGACGGCCAGCTAGCATGTAC
>NC_079231.1:23195708-23215708 GCF_029633865.1 Lampris incognitus | reverse complement strand
GATTCGAACCGGCGATCCCCGTGTTGGTAGGCGGCGGAATAGACCGCCATGCTACCCGGACGCCCCTGAGATTCAAACACTAAAACCTGACTTCTCCGTTTCACCCACAGTCCTTGATCAAGAGCAGCCCAGTTTTCCGGATCAACCAACTGAACCGTCAGGATCTGAGAGCTGAGATGCAAACCTGGGTAGTTCTGAAATGTACGACCTTTTCATTACACCGGTACATTAACTACACTGGTACATGAACTACACTGGTACATTAACTACACTGGTACATGAACTACACCGGTACATGAACTACACCGGTACATGAACTACACTGGTACATGAACTACACCGGTACATGAACTACACTGGTAGATTAACTACACTGGTACATGAACTACACTGGTAGATTAACTACACTGGTATATGAACTACACTGGTACATGAACTACACTGGTACATTAACTACACTGGTAGATTAACTACACTGGTACATGAACTACACTGGTAGATTAACTACACTGGTAGATTAACTACACTGGTACATGAACTACACCGGTACATGAACTGCACTGGTACATTAACTACACTGGTAGATTAACTACACTGGTACATTAACTACACTGGTACATTAACTACCCTGGTAGATTAACTACACTGGTACATGAACTACACCGGTACATGAACTACACTGGTACATTAACTACACTGGTAGATTAACTACACTGGTACATTAACTACACTGGTACATTAACTACACTGGTAGATTAACTACACCGGTACATGAACTACACCGGTACATGAACTACACTGGTACATTAACTACACTGGTACATGAACTACACTGGTACATGAACTACACTGGTAGATTAACTACACTGGTACATGAACTACACTGGTAGATTAACTACACTGGTACATGAACTACACCGGTACATGAACTACACTGGTACATTAACTACACTGGTAGATTAACTACACTGGTACATTAACTACACTGGTAGATTAACTACACTGGTACATGAACTACACTGGTAGATTAACTACACTGGTACATGAACTACACTGGTACATGAACTACACCGGTACATGAACTACACTGGTACATTAACTACACTGGTAGATTAACTACACTGGTACATGAACTACACTGGTAGATTAACTACACTGGTACATGAACTACACTGGTAGATTAACTACACTGGTACATGAACTACACTGGTAGATTAACTACACTGGTAGATTAACTACACTGATACATGAACTACACTGGTAGATTAACTACACTGGTACATGAACTACACTGGTAGATTAACTACACTGGTAGATTAACTACACTGGTAGATTAATTACACTGGTACATGAACTACACTGGTAGATTAACTACACTGGTACATGAACTACACTGGTACATGAACTACACTGGTACATGAACTACACTGATACATTAACTACACTGGTACATGAACTACACTGGTAGATTAACTACACTGGTACATGAACTACACTGGTACATGAACTACACCGGTACATGAACTACACTGGTACATGAACTACACTGGTAGATTAACTACACTGGTAGATGAACTACACTGGTACATGAACTACACTGGTACATGAACTACACTGGTAGATTAACTACACTGGTAGATTAACTGCACTGGTACATTAACTACACCGGTACATGAACTACACTGGTAGATTAACTACACTGGTACATGAACTACACTGGTAGATTAACTACACTGGTACATGAACTACACCGGTACATGAACTACACTGGTAGATTAACTACACTGGTAGATTAACTACACTGGTAGATGAACTACACTGGTACATGAACTACACTGGTACATGAACTACACTGGTAAATTAACTACACTGGTACATTAACTACACTGGTAGATTAACTACACTGGTACATGAACTACACCGGTACATGAACTACACTGGTAGATTAACTACACTGGTAGATTAACTACACTGGTACATGAACTACACTGGTACATGAACTACACTGGTAGATTAACTACACTGGTAGATTAACTACACTGGTACATGAACTACACTGGTACATTAACTACACTGGTACATTAACTACACTGGTACATGAACTACACCGGTACATGAACTACACTGGTAGATTAACTACACTGGTAGATTAACTACACTGGTACATGAACTACACTGGTAGATTAACTACACTGGTACATGAACTACACTGGTACATGAACTACACTGGTAGATTAACTACACTGGTACATGAACTACACTGGTAGATTAACTACACTGGTACATGAACTACACTGGTAGATTAACTACACTGGTACATGAACTACACTGGTAGATTAACTACACTGGTACATGAACTACACTGGTAGATTAACTACACTGGTAGATTAACTACACTGGTACATGAACTACACTGGTAGATTAACTACACTGGTACATGAACTACACTGGTAGATTAACTACACTGGTAGATTAACTACACTGGTACATGAACTACACTGGTAGATTAACTACACTGGTAGATTAACTACACTGGTAGATTAACTACACTGGTACATTAACTGCACTGGTAGATTAACTACACTGGTAGATTAACTACACTGGTACATGAACTACACTGGTACATTAACTAC
The DNA here is from genome assembly GCF_029633865.1 of Lampris incognitus. Lineage (NCBI taxonomy): Eukaryota > Metazoa > Chordata > Actinopteri > Lampriformes > Lampridae > Lampris > Lampris incognitus. The sequence goes on along the minus strand of NC_079231.1, from coordinate 23,213,075 downwards.
ACTGGTACATTAACTACACTGGTAGATTAACTACACTGGTACATGAACTACACTGGTACATGAACTACACTGGTACATGAACTACACTGGTACATGAACTACACTGGTAGATTAACTTCAGGACTATAGAAGTGACTGGCAGATTGTAGTTGCAGGAGGAAATGAGGTGTGTGTGTGTGTGTGTGTGTGTGTGTGTGTGTGTGTGTGTGTGTGTGTGTGTGTGTGTGTGTGTGTTAGTTATGTTGGTGCTTTAGAAATTTAGGCTTGTCTGAATAGGAACAACATCTAAATGACCGCCACTGTACTCTAACCCTGACTTAACATTAACCCCCCCCCCACACACACACAAATCAATCAGTAACATTGCCATGGAGATGCCCTGGAACATCATCACCCGATCTAATCAGTCTAACCTGTACTCACACACTTCCCTTTGTAGGTCCACATTTTGGGGAAAGTGAAAGACATGGAAAGAGCGTGTGTGTGTGTGTGTGTGTTCGTGTGTGTGTGTGTGTGTGTTCGTGTGTGTGTAGGTAAACGAGTGTAAGTGTGGTGTAATAGTTGCATGGGATTGGTGGGTGAACTGTGCGTTCGTGCTTGCACACATGCACATTTTTCCTCTATTCATATGACGGTGCAAAATCTGCTTCCCTGGCTGATGCTAGCACATGATGCTAGCACACGATGCTAGCACACGATGCTCGCATATCATGCTAGCACATGATGCTAGCACATGAGGCTTGCATATGATGCTAGCACATGATGCTAGCACATGAGGCTTGCATATGATGCTAGCACATGATGCTAGCACATGAGAATTGCATATGATGCTAGCACATGAGGCTCACATATGATGCTAGCACATGAGGCTAGCATATGGTGGACAGCTTCATAACCCAGACTAGCAGCATGTGTGTTACATACAGATGGGGGGAGAGAGGTCAGGAGAGAGGGGCAGAGAGAGAGAGAGAGAGAGGTCAGAAGAGAGGGACAGAGAGAGAGAGAGAGAGAGAGAGGTCAGAAGAGAGGGACAGAGAGAGAGAGAGAGAGAGAAAGGCAGAGCAGGGAGATAAAAAGAGGGTTTCAGCGATGGACTTCCTGCTGCAGCCACACCAGTCCATGATCATTTTTGTGACTATGCAACTGGACCCAGACTACTAGCTGCAAATCACAAGAATGACACAGACAGATATGTCAAACATAAACCATGGGCCCCGCTGACCTCCATCGCACAGGGTGGGAGTAGGGGAGAGAGAGGGGGGGGGTCAAAGGGAAGAGATTTTTTTTTTTAGATAAGAATCACAGGAGGGAAGGACAGGAATAGAAACAGGAGCGTGATGGAGAGGACAGATTAGAATGGCTGGACAGTGGTAGATAGAGAGAGAGAGAGGTGAGATCAGAAAGATACAGGAAGAACCATGTGCATAATAAAACAGGCTGGTCTGAACGAGCTCTCTGAAGGCTTGACAGCAGTGGCATCGGTCCTGCTACTCTCGACACTTCTACGCTACTCTGCTCTGGGTCTATATCAGAGAAAGAAGAGCCATATTTTATTCAAGAAACGAGGCAGGACTTCAGTGCAGCGTTTACTCTGCTGCAGAGGAGATGAGGGTAAACCACTGTGCAGGGATGCTCCCCAGAACCTGCAAGCAAGCTGTGGACTCGGTGCATCCACACCAGGCAGTGGCCCCTCAACGCTCCAACAGTACAGCAGGCCCACATGGGGGGCCAGCTGCCGAAGGCTAAATGTAGGAGATCATATCAGGTGGAGCGACGTCCTATCATCAGACACAGCAACGCCACCTAGTCCAGTGATTGCTGTATTCTCTGGTAGGTCCAGTTCATACAACCCATCCATCCATTATCCAAACCGCTTATCCTGATCTCAGGGTCGCAGGGATGCTGGAGTCCATCCCAGCAGTCACTGGGTGGCAGGTGGGGAGACACCCTGGACAGGCCGCCAATATAAACTCAGCACAAAAAGTAAGGGAATGTGTGTTTGGTAGGTTATCTCTTTGGTGTAACGATGCTTCTTGGCAGTAAATCTTCTACCAGGCAGCTGATGGTCAGCAGCACCTGGGGGACCAGAAGCTCAACACAAGAGTCAGTAGCAGCAGCAAGATAAGCTGTTGGGCATTGGCAGAGAAGATGTGGCAAATTTCTCATGGGTGCAACCCACATACTCAGCTCTGCTGCTCATCCCACAGATGCAGGTTCCTTACACATGTGGCGCCATTTAAAAGGGGAATAAACAGGCTTTCCAACGCTATAAGATTTACTGCCAAGAAGCATTGTTACAACAAAGACATCACCTACCAAACACACATTTCCTTACTTTCTGTGCTAAGTACATACCATGATAGGTTAGTGTAGCAGTAAGTGACATCTACTAATGAAGTACACGAGTCGATGGCAACTTTTTCTAGCTTAATAGTCGGTGTCTTTTGTAATCCAGCGTCATCTTTGGGACTGAGCTGTGTGGTTCTCATATGTAGTAAAAGCTGTAGCACAACCCATGTCAGGTCATGGTGGTCCACCACAGCTAAGGCAGGTATTGGCTCTGCAGGACTCTGGGACAGCTCTGTGTGCTAGCTTTGTAGCTCATAAAACTCCACGGTCTTGAGGCGATGTCCTATGAAATAATACATTACCCCTACGTGTATTTCCTGGAGTCTCGAGCGACGTTAGCCCGACCGATGTGACTCACTGCCCATGAGCACATCTGTCTCGTGGCACTCGTGCGACGCTGTGGCAACTTCAGCTACCTCCATGTTATCCGAACACCCTGCGTACCAAGCCTTGCTAGCAGAGCAGATAATGACCTAGGATTACTGTCTTCACCGCATCAAGTCCCCGCTACCGCAAACCGGGACCGGGACTGGGTGTTTTCTCTTCACCTGCCAAGTTATTTGATGCATTTCGACGTTGTTGAGCACAACACGAACTCACCGCATGGAATCCAGAGCCGATGAATATCTAATGTACACGTCAAATCAAAACACTGATTTGTGCAGATCACACGAGTGATTCTGGAAAAGTCAACACTCCAACCTTGCTCAGTCATATACACAACTTGACTAAAAGAATTTCTCAGAAAAGGGGATTTTCCCCCCCCTTTTCTCCCCAATTGTACTTGGCCAAGGCCCTGTGATGCAGGGGTGGAAAGCTCCGCTTCAGAAAGTAGAAGTACTAACCATGTATTTGCTCCACCCATGCACTAAACCGGCTGATTCTAATTAGCACAACACTTCAACCAGGTAGGAGAACTAGTGAGTGAAATCAGCTGGTTTAGTCCATGGGTGGAGCAAATACATGGTTAGTACTTCTACTTTCTGAAGTGGAGTTTTCCACCTCTGCTGTGATGGCCTGGCGGCCTGTCCAGGGTGTCTCCCCGCCTGCCGCCCAATGACTGCTGGGATAGGCTCCAGCATCCCCCGCCACCCTGAGAGCAGGACAAGTGGTTTGGATAATGGATGGATGGATGTACTTGGCCAATTACCCCCCTCTTCCGAGCCGTCCCGGTCTCTGCTCCACCCCCTCTGCTGATCCGGGGAGGCCTGCAGACTACCACGTGCCTCCTCCCATACATATGGCGTCACCAGCCGCTTCTTTTCACCTGACAGTGAGGAGTTTCACCAGGGAGACGTAGCGTGTGGGAGGATCACACTATTCCCCCCCCCCCACGAATAGGCGCCCCAACCGACCAGAGGAGGCGCTAGTGCAGCGACCAGGACACATACCCACATCCGGCTTCCCACCCGCAGACACGGCCAATGGTGTCTGTAGGGACGCCCGACCAAGCCGGAGGTAACACAGGGATTCGAACTGGCGATCCCCATGTTGGTAGGCAACAGAATAGTCCACCATGCCACCTGGACACCCCGCGTTTAGGGGATGTTTAGAGTTTTCCCGCTACTATGTTTTCAATGTGTGAACTGAAATTATCTCTTGACTTTATGTTGTTATAGCAACACGTTATAGCATGTTATAGCATGCTATAACATTTATATAACATGTTATAGCATGTTATAGCATGTTATAGCATGCTATAACATGTTATATAACATGTTATAGCATGGGAGATCCTTAACTATCTTTCCACCACTTGATCAGGAATGCAAAAGCAGGCAGAGTTCACAAAAATATCAGACAGCAGAATAATTCCACTCGTTTCCAATAGTTTAATTTGTTTCAGAACTGTTTTCAATAGCAGCAGCAGCATCAGCAGCATCTTGAAAGACTGCAGGTTAAGGCAAATCACTCAGCGAAGCATCAAGACAATGTTTCAAAACAAGGACAGAGTCAAGTCGTGCCACTTTTATTTGTATAGCCCAATATCACAAATTTGACTCAGTGGGCAAATTAGTAAATTACAGTAATTTGTAATTTCTTTTTTGTAAATGTGTAATTTTCTTTGTAGTTTAATTTGTAATTTTAATAAAATTTGCCATTTTATTTGTAATTTAATACAGCAACACAACATCCTGTCCTTAGACCCTCGCACTGGATAAGGAACGACTCCCTAAAAACAGGGAGAAAAACTAGGAAGAAAGCTCAGGGAGAGCAACAGAGGAGGCTCTCTCTCCCAAGACGCACAACGTGCAATGATGCTGTGTTTACACAATTTACACAATACAACACTGAAAGAGGATAACAGAATATGCTGAGGAGGATGCCAAGCAGAGCCAAGAGAGATGCCACGGGAGCACTGGGAAACATGCTGGACCAGGTCGCCCAAAAAGCCTTTCATGGCACAGCTTATCCTTGTTCCGTTTTCTATAAATGGAGTCAAATGGGGTGTAAAGATGTTTGTGGGAACCTGTCTAAGGACAGGATGTTGTGTTGCTGTAAAGCCCCTTGAGGCAAATTTGTAATTTGTGATATTGGGCTATACAAATAAAACTGACTTGACTCGATACTTTATGTACGGTTTTGAGTGCATGCATAAGCCCTTGTTAATCAGTCAAGCAAGGACTTCTCTCGAGTGTTTTCATGTACTCGTGAAAGGCTGAATAATTATCGATACTGTAATGTTCCTGCTCATAATCAGTGTTGTGCTAGGTAGAGAATTACAGCCACAGTACCTGCGGAAGTCGAGCAGAGGGCGTGTGGAGGTGGGGATGCCCTGGGCAGGCCAGCTGAGGAAGTGGAACTGGGTCAGAGTTCTGGTTTCCTGGGTCTGGACGTTCTTCAGGTAGAAACTACGCACCAGGAAGTCGTTACACCAGATGTGTTCTGATACCAGGTTCACCTGAGGAGCGAAGACGGTTACATTTCTGTCTGGGGAACACAAGGGGGCAGTGTGGCTACCATGCAGCCAGAAGACCTTGGTTCAGGCCCCCCTGCCTAAATGTCTTTGATCACGATATACCAGTTGGAGGGACACTGCTCTGGCTGATCCTGACCTCTCTTAGGCTCCGGCTGATCCTGACCTCTCTTAGGCTCTGGCTGATCCTGACCTCTCTTAGGCTCCGGCTGATCCTGACCTCTCTTAGGCTCTGGCTGATCCTGACCTCTCTTAGGCTCTGGCTGATCCTGACCTCTCTTAGGCTCCGGCTGATCCTGACCTCTCTTAGGCTCTGGCTGATCCTGACCTCTCTTAGGCTCCGGCTGATCCTGACCTCTCTTAGGCTCTGGCTGATCCTGACCTCTCTTAGGCTCTGGCTGATCCTGACCTCTCTTAGGCTCTGGCTGATCCTGACATCTCTTAGGATGCTGACAAACTAATTCCTCTTACATCATTTAGTTGATGCACTTACTCAAAAGACATTCAGCTCAGTTTAAATGTTTATTTGGGAGGGGACAGTGTACATTAACCAACATTCGAAACAAGTGTAAATGTACCCGAGTTAGCTAAGAGGCTAGTTTCCATCGGCAGTCCCTTTGCCGGATGTTGTTAGGCATCCTAGGAGGATAAAATAGTACAAAAAGCAAAAATAAATAAATACAGCGAACCGTAGTTTAGTGTTTCACTCAAGGAAACTTGGGAAGGATGCTAGGCTCCTGACTTATGACAATCTTTAATGGCAATTTTTTACAGTTTTTCTTTAATTTTAATTTGTTTTTATTTTTCAATTTTAATGACAATTTTTCTAAGACCATTTTTTATGGCAAGCTTTAATCTTTTATTAATCAAATTAAATAAATTTAATTAAACACTATAATATTTAATAACATTAAATATTTTTTAAATGACATAATTACATAATACAAAATTACTTTGTATGTAATAATTGCTTTGAGAATGTTGATGGAGAAGTATAGAGAAGGTCAGAAGGAGTCACATTGTGTCTTTGTGGATTTAGAGAAAGCATACGACAGCGTGCCGAGAGAGGAAGTGTGGTATTGTATGAGGAAGTCGGGAGTAGCAGAGGAGTATGTAGGGGTGGTGCAGGATATGTATGAGGGAAGTGGGACAGTGGTGAGGTGTGTGGTTGGAATGACAGATGGGTTCAAGGTGGGGGTGGGATTACATCAAGGATCGGCTCTGAGCCCTTTCTTGTTTGTAATGGTGATGGACAGGTTGACGGACAAGATCAGGCAGGAGTCTCCATGGACTATGATGTTCGCAGATAACATTTTGATCTGTAGTGAGAGTAGGGTGCAGGTGGAGGAGAGCCTGGAGAGGTGGATGTATGCACTGGAGAGAAGAGGAATGAAAGTCAGTAGGAGCAAGACGGAATACCTATGTGTGAATGAGAGGGAGGACAGAGGAATGGTGAGGATGCAAGGAGTGGAGGTGACGAAGGCATACTGAGTTTAAATACTTGGGGTCAACTGTCCAAAGTAACGGGAGTGCAGAAGAGAGGTGAAGAAGAGAGTGCAGGCAGGGTGGAGTGGGTGGAGAAGAGTGTCAGGAGTGATTTGTGACAGAAGGGTACCAGCAAGAGTTAAAGGGAAGGTTTACAAGATGGTGGTGAGACCAGCTATGTTGTATGGTTTGGAGACAGTGGCACTGATGAAAAGACAGGAGGAGGAGCTGGAGGTGGCAGAGATGAAGATGATAAGATTTTCACTGGGAGTGATGAAGAAGGACAGGATTAGGAACGAGTATATTAGAGGGACAGCTCAGGTTGGACGGTTTGGAGACAAAGCAAGAGAGACAAGATGGAGATGGTTTGGACATGTGTGGAGGAGAGATGCTGAGTATATTGGGAGAAGGATGCTGAATATGGAGCTGCCAGGGAAGAGGAGAAGAGGAAGGCCAAAGAGGAGGTTTATGGATGTGGTGAGGGAGGACATGCAGGTGGCTGGTGTGACGGAGGAAGATGCAGAAGACAGGAAGAAATGCAGACGGATGATCCGCTGTGGCGCCCCCTAGCGAGAGCAGCTGAAAGTAGCAGTGGTGGAAATTACATAATACAAAATTACATAATTAAAATAATGTAATATTAAATTTTAATTTATTAAATTAAAATTTATTTTTTAATGCGTTTTAATCTTTTAAAACATTAATTAAATGTAAACATTAATTTAACAACATTAAATATGTTTAAATTACATAATTAAATTACATAATTAAAATACATCATATAAAATTACAAAATTAAAATAATGTAAAATTAATTAATTTTAATTAATTAAGACAATGTTTACGACACTTTTAAGACAAGTTAAGACGATCTAGAGTTGAATTATCGGCTCTTGCGGTGAAAACCTGACTGCCATGAGAATTGCACAAGAGACCTTGAACAGCTGAGTAGGCTTTCCCACAGACAGCTAAATGCCCCACAATCCCACCAAGGAGTCCTCACACTCGTGTAGACAGCCGGATGAACACACGGCCCCCATACACAAACACTCTGAACTCAGAAATCATGCATGTACGTGCACGCTGACACACTTAACAACACACACAACTCTGAAACGAGGACACCGAGATGCAAACGCGGGGTAATTGAACAACACTGTGCACGTCCTCATAGGGTGACCTCTATGCAGGCGTGCACACACTTCCTGTTTTTTTCTCACAAACATGCACACGAAAGCACAAAAAACAAACAAAAAACCAAATACGTGGGCTGTTATCCTCTCATACCAAGCTTACAATGCACTTTTTTTTCTTTTAATTTTCTGTACGTCGCTTTTTCCAAATAGTGACTGGAAAATACACCGCAGTAATACAAATAGAAAATGAAAAAATATATATTTCTATGACACAGCAGAGCTGACACTGCATGTGCACTACGAGCTCTATGCAGCGTCCACAGCCTATAACTGTATTTGATGGATCTGTTGAGCCGGTCATCAGACTGTCGACCAGGAGGTCCTTCATATGCTTCATGATGTTCTCCCTTACACAAGTCCTCCTCTCTCCAGTTCAGCAGTCTAAATGAGAGGTTTCCCCATGCAGCAAGACCGCCCAGCAGACTGTGCCACCACACAGCTGGAGCAGCTGAGGAGGTCTGCAGCAAGACTGCCCAGCAGACTGTGTCACCACACAGCTGGAGGAGCTGAGGAGGTCTGCGGCAACACTGCCCAGCAGACTGTGTCACCACACAGCTGGAGGAGCTGAGGAGGTCTGCAGCAAGACTGCCCAGTAGAGTGTGTCACCACACAGCTGGAGGAGCTGAGGAGGTCTGCAGCAAGACTGCCCAGCAGACTGTGTCACCACACAGCTGGAGGAGCTGAGGAGGTCTGCAGCAACACTGCCCAGCAGACTGTGTCACCACACAGCTGGAGGAGCTGAGGAGGTCTGCAGCAAGACTGCCCAGCAGAGTGTGCCACCACACAGCTGGAGGAGCTGAGGAGGTCTGCAGCAAGACTGCCCAGCAGACTGTGTCACCACACAGCTGGAGGAGCTGAGGAGGTCTGCAGCAACACTGCCCAGCAGACTGTGTCACCACACAGCTGGAGGAGCTGAGGAGGTCTGCAGCAAGACTGCCCAGCAGACTGTGTCACCACACAGCTGGAGGAGCTGAGGAGGTCTGCAGCAAGACTGCCCAGCAGACTGTGTCACCACACAGCTGGAGGAGCTGAGGAGGTCTGCAGCAAGACTGCCCAGCAGAGTGTGCCACCACACAGCTGGAGCAGCTGAGGAGGTCTGCAGCAAGACTGCCCAGCAGACCGGGCCACCACACAGCTGGAGGAGCTGAGGAGGTCTGCAGCAAGACCGCCCAGCAGAGTGTGTCACCACACAGCTGGAGAAGCTGAGGAGGTCTGCAGCAAGACTGCCCAGCAGAGTGTGTCACCACACAGCTGGAGGAGCTGAGGAGGTCTGCAGCAAGACTGCCCAGCAGAGTGTGTCACCACACAGCTGGAGGAGCTGAGGAGGTCTGCAGCAAGACTGCCCAGCAGACTGTGTCACCACACAGCTGGAGGAGCTGAGGAGGTCTGCAGCAAGACTGCCCAGCAGACTGTGTCACCACACAGCTGGAGGAGCTGAGGAGGTCTGCAGGAAGACTGCCCAGCAGACTGTGTCACCCCACAGCTGGAGGAGCTGAGGAGGTCTGCAGGAAGACTGCCCAGCAGACTGTGCCACCACACAGCTGGAGCAGCTGAGGAGGTCTGCAGCAAGACTGCCCAGCAGACTGTGTCACCACACAGCTGGAGGAGCTGAGGAGGTCTGCGGCAAGACTGCCCAGCAGACGGTGTCACCACACAGCTGGAGGAGCTGAGGAGGTCTGCAGCAAGACTGCCCAGTAGAGTGTGCCACCACACAGCTGGAGGAGCTGAGGAGGTCTGCAGCAAGACTGCCCAGCAGACTGTGTCACCACACAGCTGGAGGAGCTGAGGAGGTCTGCAGCAACACTGCCCAGTAGAGTGTGTCACCACACAGCTGGAGGAGCTGAGGAGGTCTGCAGCAACACTGCCCAGCAGACTGTGTCACCACACAGCTGGAGGAGCTGAGGAGGTCTGCAGCAAGACTGCCCAGCAGAGTGTGCCACCACACAGCTGGAGCAGCTGAGGAGGTCTGCAGCAAGACTGCCCAGCAGACTGTGTCACCACACAGCTGGAGGAGCTGAGGAGGTCTGCAGCAAGACTGCCCAGCAGACCGGGCCACCACACAGCTGGAGGAGCTGAGGAGGTCTGCAGCAAGACTGCCCAGCAGAGTGTGCCACCACACAGCTGGAGCAGCTGAGGAGGTCTGCAGCAAGACTGCCCAGCAGACCGGGCCACCACACAGCTGGAGGAGCTGAGGAGGTCTGCGGCAACACTGCCCAGCAGACTGTGTCACCACACAGCTGGAGGAGCTGAGGAGGTCTGCGGCAAGACTGTCCAGCAGACTGTGCCACCACACAGCTGGAGGAGCTGAGGAGGTCTGCGGCAAGACTGCCCAGCAGATTGCGTCACCACACAGCTGGAGCAGCTGAGGAGGTCTGCAGCAAGACTGTCCAGCAGACTGTGTCACCACACAGCTGGAGGAGCTGAGGAGGTCTGCAGCAAGACTGCCCAGCAGACCGGGCCACCACACAGCTGGAGGAGCTGAGGAGGTCTGCAGCAAGACTGCCCAGCAGACCGTGCCACCACACAGCTGGAGGAGCTGAGGAGGTCTGCAGCAAGACTGCCCAGCAGACTGTGTCACCACACAGCTGGAGGAGCTGAGGAGGTCTGCAGCAAGACTGCCCAGCAGAGTGTGCCACCACACAGCTGGAGGAGCTGAGGAGGTCTGCAGCAAGACTGCCCAGCAGACTGCGTCACCACACAGCTGGAGGAGCTGAGGAGGTCTGCAGCAAGACTGCCCAGCAGACTGCGTCACCACACAGCTGGAGCAGCTGAGGAGGTCTGCAGCAAGACTGCCCAGCAGACTGTGTCACCACACAGCTGGAGGAGCTGAGGAGGTCTGCAGCAAGACTGCCCAGCAGAGTGTGCCACCACACAGTTGGAGGAGCTGAGGAGGTCTGCAGCAAGACTGCCCAGCAGACTGTGTCACCACACAGCTGGAGGAGCTGAGGAGGTCTGCAGCAAGACTGCCCAGTAGAGTGTGTCACCACACAGCTGGAGGAGCTGAGGAGGTCTGCAGCAAGACTGCCCAGCAGAGTGTGCCACCACACAGCTGGAGGAGCTGAGGAGGTCTGCAGCAAGACTGCCCAGCAGACTGTGTCACCACACAGCTGGAGGAGCTGAGGAGGTCTGCAGCAAGACTGCCCAGCAGAGTGTGCCACCACACAGCTGGAGGAGCTGAGGAGGTCTGCAGCAAGACTGCCCAGCAGACTGTGTCACCACACAGCTGGAGGAGCTGAGGAGGTCTGCAGCAAGACTGCCCAGCAGACTGCGTCACCACACAGCTGGAGCAGCTGAGGAGGTCTGCAGCAAGACTGCCCAGCAGACTGTGTCACCACACAGCTGGAGGAGCTGAGGAGGTCTGCAGCAAGACTGCCCAGCAGAGTGTGCCACCACACAGTTGGAGGAGCTGAGGAGGTCTGCAGCAAGACTGCCCAGCAGACTGTGTCACCACACAGCTGGAGGAGCTGAGGAGGTCTGCAGCAAGACTGCCCAGCAGACCGGGCCACCACACAGCTGGAGGAGCTGAGGAGGTCTGCAGCAAGACTGCCCAGCAGAGTGTGCCACCACACAGCTGGAGCAGCTGAGGAGGTCTGCAGCAAGACTGCCCAGCAGACCGGGCCACCATACAGCTGGAGGAGCTGAGGAGGTCTGCAGCAAGACTGCCCAGCAGAGTGTGCCACCACACAGCTGGAGGAGCTGAGGAGGTCTGCGGCAAGACTGCCCAGCAGACTGTGTCACCACACAGCTGGAGCAGCTGAGGAGGTCTGCGGCAAGCCTGCCCAGTAGAGTGTGTCACCACACAGCTGGAGGAGCTGAGGAGGTCTGCGGCAAGACTGCCCAGCAGACTGTGTCACCACACAGCTGGAGGAGCTGAGGAGGTCTGCAGCAAGACCGCCCAGCAGAGTGTGCCACCACACAGCTGGAGGAGCTGAGGAGGTCTGCAGCAAGACTGCCCAGCAGACTGTGCCACCACACAGCTGGAGGAGCTGAGGAGGTCTGCAGCAACACTGCCCAGCAGACTGTGCCACCACACAGCTGGAGGAGCTGAGGAGGTCTGCAGAGCCCTGCATCACCAAGGAGGGTGAACAGAGCCAGGGTATCTTTGCTTTAGCAGGAAACACATGATCCTGGGTGGAGCAGCGACTGGGACGGCTCGGAGGAGTGGTGGGGTAATTGGACGGGTACAATTGACAATTGGGGAGAAAAAGGGGGAGAAAAGGGGGGAAAGCCCCCCCCTCCATAAAAATAATTCTTCATTTGAAGCACACACACACACACACACACACACACAGGCTGTGTCCTGACCTCATAGATGTGGTAGAGGGAGGAGCCTTCATCGGGCCAGTAGCGATCACACTGCTTCTCTCCATCTTCCACCAGAGCCGTCATCATTACGATCACCGTGCAGCCACTTTCCCACACCATCTGCACAGCACAGCACCGCTGTCAACCTGGTGAACCAGCCTACACATACCTCTGAGACATCACCACCCCAGAAACCCTCCACAAACTACTTCCTGTACCACCACTACTGCTTCTTAGGACGGGCGCCCTTTTCCTGATCAATACACCTCCACCGACATCAACACCACCGTTCCCTTGTCTTCTCTAAACACCGAGTTGGGTTAACTTGAAGGAGAGTGTGGCTCAGTGACTGTCCTGCAGCCAGGGTAGCATCTTCACCATCAACTTTTTAAACCCTGACGGAGGCTATTTAGTCTTCCATGCGGTAGAAACGATCCCTATTATTCCCTATAGCCCTCTTCTACCTTGACCACTAATGGGTTTTTTTTTACTACTAATCTTACGTATTTTCATTTATATTGCTGCGTTATTTTTTATTTTTTTGTGATTTTGAGATATTTCATTGATCCCTGTAGGGAAATTACACTGCATTTTTTTTGGGGAGGGGGGACTTTTCTCCCTTTTTCTCCCTCTAATTGCATCTGGCCAGTTACCCCCCTCTTCTGAGCTGTCCCGGTCTCTGCTCCACCCCCTCTGCTGATCCGGGGAGGGCTGCAGACTACCCCATGCCTCCTCCCATACATGTGGAGTCACCAGCTGCTTCTTTTCACCTGACAGTGAGGAGTTTCACCGGGGGGATGTAGCGCGTGGGAGGATCACGCTATTCCCCCCCTGGAACAGGCGCCCCGACCGACCAGAGGAGGTGCCAGTGCAGCGACCAGGACCCATACCCACATCCAGCTTCCCCCCCGCAGACACGGCCAATTGTGTCTGTAGGGACGCCCGACCAAGCCGGAGGTAACACGGGGATTTGAACTGCCGATCCCCGTGCTGGCAGGCAACGGAATAGACCGCCACGCCACCCGGACGCCCCCGCTCTGCATGTAACCCATCCTCGCTGTGTAGCTGGGAGCAGTGGGCAGCCGCCGTGCAGCATCCGGGGACCAACTCCAGTTCATCTGGCCCTGCCTCGGTCAAGGGCACGGACTGCAGTGCTGACCCTACTAACATGCATGTCTTTTTTATGTCCACGTGTTTCATGTCAATGTCCTACTGTCACGTTTCTTGTATCTCCCTGTTCAAAACGTATTTCGGCTCGCAAGACTGATTCTCCTTTTGATTACGAATCTAGAAAACTCTAGTTCGGTTTGAAATGCGGCTCTCTCTGGAACAAACCTGCCAGAAGTCAGAGATGGTGTGTGACAGGGGCCCTTGAGTGGCGATGTAGGCAGGCATTCTGGGATCGTGCTCAATCTGAGGGAAACAGGGAGAGTGGAGGGAATCACAAAGGGCAGAGGTCAGAACCATTTTCCGCTCACTGTAAGTCACCACAGCCCCCTGGTGGCCATGCCAAGAGACCGTTCTTAAACTATATTCATGTGGAGTCGGGGCAAGAAACCAGCTCCGTCGTCTACTTGCCATAGTGGTTGACAGATCGCAAAATTAATCGACGACTGAACTCTTTATCTTGATGAACGGTGATCACTTGACAGTGATGCTGGCAGAGTAAACAAACCCTCCGGTCACAGTCTGACTGGTAACGGTTCTCCACCACGAATGACAGGCAGATAGAAGTTGGCTTTGGGGTCTAAGAGGGCTTGGAGTGAGGAAGACTTTCCACAGAGATAGCTGCTGATGGGTATCACTAGAAAGCAGAGGTAAGTGGAGGGTGTGAGGACCGGCTTACGATTGTGCTGGCATTGATGTAATCGGCCCGTGAGGGGTTGACCTCTGCCTTCAGCCTCACCCTGGAGTGGTCATCTAGGGCAAAATAGGAGGGGGGAAAAACAGTCAATAGCCCCACATCGGGGACACTTACACTAAGATCACTTCCATACAGTACTAAAAGGGCCAAAACACACTTGGAAGGGAAAACTGATGTATGTTGTTTGATGGTTCTATTGCTTCTTTTCCACCAGAACGGTGCCGGTGCCGGTGTGGAGCCAGTTCTCCCTTGGTGCCTTTCGAGAACCGAACTGAATGTGACGTAGTGGAAGTTGGGGTAATTTCCGCAGGAACAAAAAAAAAAAATCATGGCGGACAGAAAGCATTTGCTTGGCTTGCTTTTTATATACAAGTTCCTTTTAAAGTCACTTTTAAAGTTCTTACATCTCACATTTGCAGGTTGCCCGCGTGCGGCGACCACGTGCAGCATTCATGACAGACGATGGTTGTGTTCCAGACGGCGGGTAGGTATCGATTTTGAGTTTGATAGCCAAAAAAAATGGTTTCGATGCAGCGCTTTAACGCTTTCAATTTTCCTTCCCGCGCCACTTTTCGACAGCTCTGTTTTATGACCTCTATAATCCAGAGGTGTAAAAACCCGGTCCAGAAAGTACAAACCCTAACCGTGTCTTTACTCCATCCATGTATTAAACGGCTGATTTGGGAAACTAGTCAGTGCAATCTGACGGTTTTGTACATGGGTGGAGTAAAGACACGGTTAGGGTTTGTACTTTCTGGACCGGGGTTTTTACACCTCTGCTATAACCCTTCTTCAGTTGGTGATTTGTTCTGTTGTTCTACTCGTGCTTTTTCAAAAATGGTGGCGAATTTCTTCTTTTTACTGCGAAACTAAACACCGATAGACATGCTCCAAGGGTTAAGGGGCGGCGCATTTCTTGCGGTAGCCCGTCACATAGCCACTGACATCAGCTTCCACCTTCAGGTCCAGCAATTTTGTGGTGCCGGTGCCAGTTTTTTGGCACCGACGCCAGTCTTTTTTTCGGTGGAAAAGCGTGGAACCGGTTCTAGATTAGGCACCGGCACCGGGGTGGTGGAAAGGGCCTTATGACAGCACTTCTGGCAGCAGGTGCCTCGAGTGCTGGCATAAGATACTATGGCTCCGACTATGTCCCAACTGGCAGCCCAGAACCATGCAAACAGAGTTTTGCACACCTGATTTGAGTCTGGTTGCTTTTTTTGAAGCCTGTACGGCAAGAAAAAATGATTTTTTTCTGATTTATTTTTCTAGCCACATTTGTGTTCTGTCTGATTCAAGTCACATTTCTGTAGCCGCATCCGTGTTTGACTGCTCGGGTGGGATCACAGGACACATTGGATCTACTGTCCTCATCGACAAGTCCTGGCTGGCTGCCCAGTGCTCAGGGAAGCTGACAGGGGTCACGTTACGTCAAATAAAATTGACCTGGGTCATGTTGGCGACGGTAATCGCTCAATTGTGATTGGACGATCTGTAGAAACGTGGTCAGAGTTCAGGATCGGTCAGCTGTGTGCTGTGAGCTGTGCTGAATGGGAGCCTATGCTGTTCTGCGTCCTGTTTTTACTGCTACCGCAGTGTTTGTCTGAGCACCGGTGTCACCCAAATAAAACTCACCGTCCTTACAACACTTTGATTGCTGAAG
Source organism: Lampris incognitus (assembly GCF_029633865.1). NCBI lineage: Eukaryota > Metazoa > Chordata > Actinopteri > Lampriformes > Lampridae > Lampris > Lampris incognitus. The sequence continues at coordinate 23,197,299 of NC_079231.1, read as the reverse complement.
TGGTTCTCAACAGGGATTTAATTCTGAACGGGCAACGACGTGATGTGACTCTGGTAGATGTTATCATTCTAAAATTATAGTAAATAAGTATTAATTATGTGTATTTAACTGCGAGTGTAAAATAAAGAAGGGCCCTAATGTCATATTGCCTTCACGCTAAACCGGTGCCCCGCGAGTCCGGATTGTACTGACTCACAGGGCACGGAGTCGGGGCAGCGGTTCTTCTTGGCGTTGGCTTCGCTCTGGGCCACGGAGACAGCACTGGGCTCCGCTTGGTAGGAGCAAAGTGCCTCCCACTCCTTCATCAGGCGGTCCTTGTTCCTCAGGTGGTCCTCCATGTAGGCCTAGGGGAAAGCACAGCGAGACATTTAAAGATCACCTCACAGAAAGAATAGGGTGACTTTTTTGGGGGGGATTTTCCCCCTTTTTCCTCCCCAGTTGTACCCGGCCAATCACCCCACTCTTCCAAGCCGTCCCGGTCTCTGCTCCACCCCCTCTGCCGATCCGGGGAGGGCTGCAGACCACCACATGCCTCCTCCCATACATGTGGAGTCGCCAGCCGCTTCTTTTCACCTGACAGGGAGGAGTTTCACCAGGGGGACGTAGCGCGTGGGAGGATCACGCTATTCCCCCAGTTCCCCTTCCCCCATGAACAGGTGCCCCGATCGACCAGAGGAGGCGCTAGTGCAGCAACCAGGACACACACCCACATCTGGCTTCCCACCTGCAGACACGGCCAATTGTGTTGTAGGGATGCCAACCAAGCCGGAGGTAACACGGGGATTCAAACCGGCGATCCCCGTGTTGGTAGGCAACGGAATAGACCGGCACACTACCCGCATGACCTCATGATGACATTTTACATGAGCGTTTAGGATTTCCTTATTATAATACCAGTAATCACGTAGAGTTGCTCAGCTGTAGTTACAGTTATGCAGGCTTTGTGCGCAGTCCGTAAAACCTTGCTAGACTGTGGTGGGTGTTGAACAGGAACCTAGTTGTGTAATTCCCAAAACACCACAAAGCAGTTCTGTTGCACGGTTACCTGAAACTTATAATAGCGACATATTCAGAAAAAAAGCTCTTTCAGGCCCAAAACGTCCGTTACACTAACTATGCCGAGGGTACGTGACGTGTTTGCCGTGTGAGCGGTATTGTTCACATCCTCATCTGCTTACTTTGCTCAGACTGCGGGTTTAAACGGTCCACTACCGGGCAGGAGAGGCACAAGCCATGTCAGCCTCTCCTCTCATGTTCCCGCTCGCCATCCGTCATGTGCGTTGGACTTAATGGGACATAAACTAGTATTTTACTGCTTTAATACTGCACACACAGGTCTGTCTCGGTATTGCACCTTGCGGACATGTAGCGGTGATTTTGGAGGGGATGCACGAACAACACCCCAAACGACCGCAGGTTACGCGTGACGGCCATCTTGCATACACATAAGCACATGTTTTTGCCCTTAGCCGTCAAACATGCGGCTCTAATATGTTTTCCCCCCTAGTGGTCAAACGGAGCGAGACAGTGAGCTACTGACCAGAATCATGTGTCCGGTGGAGATGTCCATGTTGGCTTGGGCAGGCTCCTC
>NC_079231.1:23173208-23190708 GCF_029633865.1 Lampris incognitus | reverse complement strand
TGGAGAACCCGGCTAACCCCTGAACGCAGACACGGACGTGTTGGTGATGGACGGCTGGTTGGAGGAGGCAGCGGTAGGCGCTAGGAGGGAGGGAGGGAGGGAGGGAGGGAGGAAGTGCACATAACCCTCGCGCGCTCTGCCACGGGCTGTCAGACCACCTGCAGGGCTACCAACTCCCGTGGGAGTGCGGGAACAAACGTGCCCCTAGTAACGACTGATACGTGAGGCGTTCAGGTTTCACGTTAGCGACAAGGCACACAGGTTCAAGTCTTTCTTAGTTTGATGACTTCCTTGCTCTCATTAACTAATCACCGTCCAGGAGTTAAATTAGCTCCCGTTTAGGGCAGGAGACCGCCACCAGTCACTTGAAGCTCCCGATAATCCGGGGGGACAACGCAACCACGGGAACCGCCGCGGCCGGGAAGCGAACCCGCGTCGCCCGCACCGCAGCAGGCGTCGCTAACCGCTCGACCAGCGGGTCAGAGCCGCGAGCCAGCGGCCAGCGTGGCTTCTTACCCGCGCGCGTTACAATAAGTTATCGCTAAGCGTGTCGAACACAGCCGCGGTCACCGCACACGTGTTGTTTAAATGAACGAGAGTAAACCAACCGGAACACGGATAATAATTATAATAATAACAACAATAATAAGCGCCGGTTTGAGATCATCTATCGGCTTTAACATATACGACCTTTTCAAACCCCCCGACGTGGAAGTTCCGTCAACTACAGGCGATGAGTTTGACCCACCTAATCAGGCGCTTTGTTCCCGCGGTTATGTCCCTCCTTACCGCCGGGCGTGTCGCCGAGGGGTCGGCATCTGCCGGCCGGCCGGGGGGGACGGGGACGCTCCTCTCCGCTCGCCGTTACCACCGGCCGGTCCCTCGCTTTACCCGCTTTCAACGCGTCGTCCCACCGAGTGCTTCTGCGCATGCGCGGGGTTCGGGTTCTTAATATACTATCAATAGGGATGGGATAGGCTCCAGCATCCCCGCTATACCCAGAGAGCAGGATAAGCGGTTTGGGTAATGGATGCATGGATGATGGATGGATGCATGGATGGGTGGATGGATGGATATTAGTTAGGGATATTAACATATCAGTTTGAGCGCTGGCAGAGCATTTTGACAACACCAGCTGCACCTGGACGAAACCACGACGAGTATTACTTCTACTATTACTGCTGCTGCTCCGTCAATCCGCACCTCTGCTAATGCCCTACTGGAAACATCCTGGTATCACCACTGCGTAATGTTATTTAGCTGTCCTCATTAGTACTCCCTCCCACATCCTTTTAATGTCAACACTGCACTGTTGTTGTTGTTTTTATCGAATTCTATGCCAATAGCCGTGCATGCATGCGTGTGCGCGTGCGTGCGCGTGCGTGCGCGAGTTCTATAGCGCCCGTCTGTATTATAACCATTTCACCTCCCTCTCCCCCAACTTTTTAGCTGATGGTATTGTTGTGTATTATCCAACTTTTGATTCATCTGAGCCACACCGAGAAACATCTGATCCTGCTTATTATTATGTAGCCAGGTGGTAGATAAAACATATTCCCCGCAGGACAAGCTACAAAGCAAGGGACGTTTTAGTTCAGGGAACACGTTAGAAAGCCGTTAGAAAGGGATCTTCCGTAACTACCAGTTACAACTTTTGTCCACTAGATGGCACGGTCTGCAAAATTGTGCCGTTAGTGAGGCGGCTGCGTCTCAATCTTGTTTCCGTTCTGGTGGCGCTTGGTTGTGCACGCGTGGAGTGAACGTGATCGGGCATCATAGGAAATAATCGGTAAATACGCCGTGGATTATTAACACCTGACTAAAATATATTGTTTTGTAATAACAGTGTCAATGTATGGAGGTGTAGTGGTTATGGGGCTACATCATTCCCCTTATTGAGCTGGTAGGAACGTTAGTTTACAGCTGCTGTTTCCTCGGTTCGGGTTTACAGTGACACACCGTAAGGCCATCGGAAGCGTAGGCGCCCTGAGGCGTGAAGAAGCTGATATGCTTAAGCGCGGGGACGCGCTTCCCGAAGGAGGGGGGTAGTGTAGTGTAACGTGCATGGATAAGAAGACACGCTGGCTGCTGGCTGGCGGGTCTGACCCTTTAGTCTAGCGGTTAGCGATGTCTCCCGCGGTGCGGGCGATACGGGTTCGCTTCCCGGCCGCGGCACTTCCTGTGGTTGCGTTGCCCCCCGAATTCGCTACATGCCTATGTTTGGCGTCATTAACTGAGAAACCACAAGGAGTTTTTATTGAGTACCGAAAGTTGTTGTTCATTAGGGGGGGGGGGGCAAGAAATTGGCCGGAAAAAATGGCTCGCGGACCGCCGTCTGCGGTCGCGAGGAGCGGAGTCGGATAACGCGCGTGTGTGCAGTGAGCACTTCGTCAGAAAAAAACCCCACTCTTCATAACATAAGATCATGTCCAACATGTCTTACTTCCTGTTTACACCCTTCTCTCATAACGTCGTCTAAACCAGCACTGCACAGTTCGGGCTAAACTAGCTCCACCTCGTCCATTCTGCTTCTCACTTCCTGCCCTCCATCTGAATCTGGCGCGTCATCAGAATCACGTGACTGCAAACAAGCTATTGGGGAGAAAAAGGGGATATATATATTTTTCTCCCCAATTATATATATAGCGTTTTTGTTTCCGAAACCGTCAATGGTGTTGTAAGTGCTCAACTAATGAGGTGCGGAAAATCAACACAGATACAGGACAGGAAAAACAATAAAAATTGTTAAGTTTTAATGCATAGCAATAAAAACTGCTATGCATTAAAACGTTTTTTCCCCTATCTGTGTTGATATATATATTGTAGCGAATTCGGGGGACAACGCAACCACAGGAACTGCCGCGGCCGGGGCGCGAACCCGTATCGCGGGAGACATCGCTAACCGCTAGACTAAAAGGTCAGCCCCGCTAGCCAGCGGCCAGCGTGTGTAAGAAGACACGTTGCTCCTTGGCTAATGGGTCGGACCCTTTAGTCGACTGGTTAACGATGTCTCCCGCGATACGGGTTCGCGTCCCGGCCGCGGCAGTTCCTGTGGTTGCGTTGTCCCCCGAATTCGCTGCATTGGTGTCAGAAGTGGGACGGTGAGACGGTGAGGTCATCGGAAGCGCGTGCGCCCAGAGGCGTGAGGGAGCTGATATGCTGACGTGCTTCCCGAAGGAGGGGGGTAGTGTAACGTGCATGAATAAGTAGACACGTTGGTCCTTGACTAACGTGTCGGACCCTTTAGTCGAGGCGGTTCCCGAGCTGCCCCCCTGAATTCGCTGCAGCATATATATATATATATATATATATATATATATTATAGCGAATTCGGGGCGCAACCACAGGAACTGCCGCAGCCGGGACGCGAACCCATATCTCCCGCACCGCGGGAGACATCGCTAACCGCTCGGGGTTCGACCCGTTACCCAAGGGCCAACGCGTCTACTTATCCATGCACGTTACACGTGGCTAACAGGTCGGACCCTTTAGTCGAGCGTTTAGCGGTATCTCCCGCGGAGATACGGGTTCGCGTCCCAGCTGCGGCAGTTCCTGTGGTACCCCCCCCCCCGAATTCGCTACAATATATATACATATGTGTGTGTGTATATATACTATATACTAGAAGAACCCCGCTACAATGTAGCGGTTTGGTTCTCCACCCGTCTAAATCTTCATCCTGCTAGCTAACCGCCTTCCCCCCTGCCCCTAAACCCCCCCCCACTCCAACTCCCTCCCCCCAAATGCTCAGAATCATCTGAAATGCCGAGAAAAGTGGTTTTTAGCCATTTTTAGAAAATGCATATTTTGCATAATTATGCATAATAATTATAATTATTTTAATGTTCTGCTATTTTTCTGGTCCTCTCTGGAACGATACCTACCACCTCCAAAAAAAATGAGGATCATAAGTGCATTTTTGCAAAAATGCATTTATTTTGCATAATGCCAAAACATTTCTAAGCCCCAGAATTTTTTTTTATATAGGTGAAAAAAATCAAAGATGCTCAGAATCACCTGAAATGCCGAGAAACGTGGTTTTAAGCCATTTTTAGAAAAATTAATATATTGCATATTTATGCATAATTATGCATGATTTTAATTTCATTTTCTGCTATTTTTTATAGGCGCCCCCGATCCTCCCCAATAACCTCCAAAAAGAATCAAGGCCCCAAGTGCTTTAGTTTGGCCGTTTATAGACTCTCACACAGACACACACCACACACCACACACACGTTGTGAAAATACGGGAGTAGATACTCGCGTCTTTGCATTGACTTTATGTGTAATCTCATGGCGCGAAAAAATGGCTTGGCGTTTGGTGTGAACCCAACATGAGAACTGTATTCTGCTGAAACTGGAGCACAGAACGAGGACCTGGTGACCGGAGGGTCGTTTCCCTGATACTGGAATACTCAGCATTGCCAGTGGGTCAACGTGAGACTAGTGTGTTTTGTTTTATTTTTGTGTGTCTTAAATGCACCGTTGTAAGCCCACTGCAGTATTTTGCACATTATATCGTGTGTTTTCCCAGCCTTGGAAGCTACCGGAAATAAAAGAACCCCCAAAGAAATAGTTATGGCCTGTGTGGTCCGTAATTCCATCGGCTACACAATTTTTACTGTCATCATCTAAAAATACTGCTGCTACCGGTGGGCGATCAATACTTAATATCAGCCAGGTTGTAGGAGAAGAAGAGAGTGCTGACGGTGTAATAGGAGCGGCGATAGTTACGGGACACCTCCAGCAGGCCTGGGCTCGACAGTTCTTTAGGCTCGGCAGGCCCATTAATAAAAACAGCCAAGCTGCAGGCAGTAAATCAGCCTCATCTTTCTGTCACGTTAGCTAACGAAGTAAGCAAGGATACTTTACACCGTAGTGGTCAAGAACATGGTGCAGGAATTACAAGCAACACATGAGTAACATCATGGAGGTGTATATCATAAATAATGGAGGTGTATATTATAAATAATGGAGGTGTATATTATAAATAATGGAGGTGTATATTATAAATAATGGAGGTGTATATTATAAATAATGGAGGTGTATATTATAAATAATGGAGGTGTATATTATAAATAATGGAGGTGTATATTATAAATAACGGAGGTGTATATCATAAATAATGGAGGTGTATATTATAAATAATGGAGGTGTATATTATAAATAATGGAGGTGTATATCATAAATAATGGAGGTGTATATTATAAATAATGGAGGTGTATATTATAAATAATGGAGGTGTATATTATAAATAATGGAGGTGTATATTATAAATAACGGAGGTGTATATCATAAATAATGGAGGTGTATATTATAAATAACGGAGGTGTATATTATAAATAATGGAGGTGTATATTATAAATAATGGAGGTGTATATTATAAATAATGGAGGTGTATATTATAAATAATGGAGGTGTATATTATAAATAACGGAGGTGTATATTATAAATAATGGAGGTGTATATCATAAATAATGGAGGTGTATATTATAAATAACGGAGGTGTATATTATAAATAACGGAGGTGTATATTATAAATAATGGAGGTGTATATTATAAATAATGGAGGTGTATATTATAAATAATGGAGGTGTATATTATAAATAATGGAGGTGTATATTATGAATAATGGAGGTGTATATTATAAATAACGGAGGTGTATATTATAAATAATGGAGGTGTATATTATAAATAACGGAGGTGTATATTATAAATAATGGAGGTGTATATTATAAATAATGGAGGTGTATATTGTAAGCATCAAGTTTTAGGGCAGAGATTTATGTTTCGTGCAGCTCTTTTACACTTTTCCACTGGCTCACCCAGAGAATTCACTCTGAGCACATTTAAAAATACATAAATGTGTAAATTTATGAATAAATGATGACAACTAACGAGCACACCATACGCATTCTCTCTCTCTCCCTCCCTCTCTATCGCTCTCTCGCTCTTCCCCCCTCTAGCTCCCTCCCTCTCTCGTCCTCCCCCTCTCTCTCTCTCATATCCACCAGGGGAGCCATCATGTTTCCAGACAGCAGAACCTGGCATGCATCTTCACTTGTCGGTGTCAGCGTGAAGTCTCGCCTCCAGATTAAAAGCACGGTGGTACCCACCTCTCCCACGCCTGTCTGGAGGATCTTCAGGCCTGTCTCAGATTCCAGGAAGTTCTTTTCCCCAACTGGGTGACCAAAACACACACACACACATAATAAGACAACAATATGATCTAAGAAAATGCCAGTTAAAAACCATCGTTCAGTTAAAGTCCAGCATGAAGGAGAGACATATCAGGTCCGGTGGACCAGTGCAAACCACATGCCAGGCCTACCTGCCTTCCCGGCCACATCTTCCACCGTCAGGTTTTGGGGGTTTGGTTGGACACGAAAGGTCAAAGCCGGCCCGACGACACTGCAGAGAGAGCAGATTTGAAGTGACACATGAGGTTCGACCCCCCGGTACGCTGGGAAGGGAGACCGTCGGGCTTCGCTCTCCTCGTTACTGTTAGCATTGTGGTGAATTCCGGGGAGCAGCCAGGAACCGCCAGAGCCGGGACGCGAACCCGGGTCTCCCGCACCACGGGCGACCACATTAACCAGTCGACTAAAGCGTCCGACCCATTAGCCAACGGGCTAGCGAGTCTGGTCATCCGTGGTCGTTACTCTACCCCCCCTCCTTTGGGAAGCGCATCCCCGCGCCTCAGCATATCAGCGCCCCCACGCCTCTGGGCGCACGTGCTTCTTACGGCCTCACGGTCTCACCATCCCACTTCTGACACCGGTGTAGCAAACTCAGGGGGCAGCCGGGAACCGCCGCTGCAGCCGGGTAGCGAACCCGGGTCGCCTGCACCACAGGCGACTGCGCTAACCAGTCGACTACAGAGTCCGACCCGTTAGCCAACCGGTTTGCGAGTCTACTCATTCATGGTCGCACACTACCCCTCTCCTTTGGGAAGTGAAACCGGGTCTCCTGCACCGCGGGCGACTGGTTAACACGGTCGCCCGTGGTGCGGGCGACCCGGGTTGGCTTCCCGGCGGCGGCGGCGGCGGCGGCGGTTGCCGGCTGCCCTCTTGACCCGCTACGGTATTGTTAGCATTTGTAGCATCAGTGCTCTCACTATTTGAACTTCTCTTTGGAATCTGTGAGTTTCAGCTTACGTTACTCTGACACTCAGGATACACTCCTTTGCATAAGAACAACTAAATGTGGGGGCGTCCGGGTGGCGTGGCGGTCTATCCCGTTGCCTACCAACACGGGGATCGCCGGTTCGAATCCCTGTGTTGCCTCCGGCTTGGTCAGGCGTCCCTACAGACACAACTGACCGTGTGTGTTGGTGGGAAGCCGGATGTGGGTATGTGTCCTGGTCGCTGCACTAGCGCCTCCTCTGGTCGGTCAGGGTGCCTGTTGGGGGGGGGGATAGGGTGAAAAGAAGCGGCTGGTGACTCCACATATATTGGAGGACACATGTGGTAGTCTGCAGCCCTCCCTGGATCAGCAGAGGGGGTGGAGCAGCGACCGGGATGGCTCGGAAGAGTGGGGTTATTAGCTGGGTATAATTGGGGAGGAAAAGGGGGAACCCCCCCCCCAAAAAAAAGGTTCAAAGGTCGTGTCGCTTTGACGCCATCTTCATCTGCAGCATCACGGGCAACGGCGACCAGTAGTCACTTTTTAAACAAGATACAAAGCTGCAAAATGAGTTCACCTCAACTTATTGATCACTCCTGTTATTGATCACTCCTGTTATTGATCACTGCTGTTATTGATCACTCCTGTTATTGATCACTGCTGTTATTGATCACTGCTGTTATTGATCACTCCTGTTATTGATCACTGCTGTTATTGATCACTCCTGTTATTGATCACTGCTGTTATTGATCACTGCTGTTCACTACTTTACTATTATTCAGCTTAACTATCAAAAATAAATCCAGCGATCACAAATCCTTTTCAAAGAAAACGGGGTTTTTGACTCTGCAGCTCGGTCTGCGGGTGGAGATCATGGGTTAAACAGGGTGGGGTCACGCCACAGAAACATGCTGCCGGAGTCAAAACACACAGTTTTGTCGACGGGCGAGCAGTGGCCAAGCGTGGAGGAGGTAAGGCAGCCAAGGCTGGTGAGGTCGCCAACATCCGTCCTACGATTTTAAACAGGGGGGGGGGGATGTGGCTCGGGGGTCAGGTACAGTTGGAGGCCATCGCGCCATCCAAATCCTACCTGATGTTGGTGAAGGAGCTGGTGGAGAGGTGCAGCCTCTCGGCCAGGAGCTCCAGCAAACGCACCCCATCGTTCAGACTGAGGGGGCTGCAGGGATACAGCACACACATTCGTGTTGACAAACACACACACGCACACACACACACCCACACACACACACACACGCATACCGACAAACACAACCGTTGTGATCCCTGGCTGCCAGAGGGGGAACATGTGGCTCACTGGCCCCCCCCTTTGGCTAGCACACCTTCACACATGTGATGTGGACACACAGGCACGCCGCCGAGCTCACCTTTGGTTGGTAACAATGTAGCCGTATTCTTCCTCCGCTTTGCTGACCCCTCCAGCCGGCCCGCTCGGTCCCTCTTTCACTACTTTCGCAGCAGAGATGGCGGCCGGCTCTCGGTGGGAAGGGGCAGGAAGGGCCCCCGCCTCAGGGGACTTGACCGGAGCAGGCGGGGCCTTGGCCACGAGGGCCAGGCTGAGGGACTGATCCTCCGCTGGCGCTTTCTCCACCTTGTATATCATGTCGCCCTCGGCTATCTGATGGCATTGTCAAGAAGCACAAATACAAAAAAACGTTCACAGTGCTCCCAACACCGACCAGCCCTGAAAACAGCTCCTGACTTCTCTTTTTCAGAGCCCGTGTTGCTGCTTCTGGATGTACATTTGTATTGTAGCGAATTCAGGGGGGCAGCCGGGAACCGCCACAGCCGGGACGCGAACCCACGGGCGACTGCGCTAACCAGTCAACTAAAAGTTCGTTAGCCAAGGGTTTACGAGTGGTCAGCCATGGTCGTTACAGTATTATGTTTAGTGTACTGTACTACATGTGAGGTCGAGTCTGTATTTTGTAATTGCCTTGCAGTGAGTGAGCACCAACCCCCCGGCGAGACTCCCTGTGTGGTTTGTCGTGCTTGAAAGCAATTTGAATGTGATTCAAGAATGGTTGCATATTTATAATCCCCCTCCAGACCTGACTTGTTTGCCACTTCTCAAACACACACTGACATCTAGTGTCCATAATGCAAAAAAAACAACTTGAAGTGGTCATGTGGGGCGGGGGGGGGGTAAGTCCCATCCTCACCTTCTTTTGTGCCACAGCATTGTTCCCGTATTTCCCTGCAAGATAAAGACCAGTTAAAAGGGATTTAACGGCACAACTCACAAAGATTCTGTTAAAATGAATGGTATCATTGTATCTGCAACTGCACACTGTGATGCATCTATCTATCTATCTATCTATCTATCTATCTATCTATCTATCTATCTATCTATCTATCTATCTATCTATCTATCTATCTATCTATCTATCTATCTATCTATCTATCTATCTATCTATCTATCTATCTATCTATCTATCTATCTATCTATTTAGCTAACTATCTATCTATCTATCTATCTATCTATCTATCTATCTATCTATCTATCTATCTATCTATCTATCTATCTATCTATCTAGCTATCTATCTATCTATCTATCTATCTATCTATCTATCTATCTATCTATCTATCTATCTATCTATCTATCTATCTATCTATCTATCTATCTATCTATCTATCTATCTATCTATCTATCTATCTATCTATCTATCTATCTATCTAGCTAGCTAACTATCTATCTATCTAGCTAGCTATCTAGCTATCTATATTATGACCCTGGGCCCTTTCTATGAAGACTATATGTTTATATGTATTTTTTGGATTGAATTTTCTATGCATACTCTTCAGACAATGGCTATTTGGAAGTGGCTGGTTATCCTCAGCTGTAAATATGTGGCTGTACTATTTTGTTCTTGATATTATACTATGTTCATTCATTCATTCATTCATTCATCATCAGCCACTTCTCCGGGGTAGGGCCGTGGTGGCAACAAGCTAAGTAGGGCACTCCAGACGTCCCTCTCCCCAGCAACGCCCTCCAGCTCCTCCTGGGGGATCCCAAGGCGCTCCCGGGCCAGATTGGACATGTAGTCCCTCCAGCAAGTTCTGGGTCTACCCCGGGATCTCCTCCCAGTTGGTCGTGCCCGGTAAACCTCCAAAGGAAGGCGCCCAGGAGGCATCCTGATCAGATGCCCGAACCACCTCAACTAGCTCCTTTCGATGTGAAGGAGCAGCGGCTCTGCTCCGAGCTCCCTCCGGATGTCCGAGCTCCTCACCCTATCTCTAAGGCCGAGCCCAGACACCCTACTTTATATTATATACACTACCGTTCAAAAGTTTGGGATCACCCAAACAATTTTGTGTTTTCCATGAAAAGTCACACTTATTCACCACCATATGTTGTGAAATGAATAGAAAATAGAGTCAAGACATTGACAAGGTTAGAAATAATGATTTGTATTTGAAATAAGATTTTTTTTACATCAAACTTTGCTTTCGTCAAAGAATCCTCCATTTGCAGCAATTACAGCATTGCAGACCTTTGGCATTCTAGCTGTTAATTTGTTGAGGTAATCTGGAGAAATTGCACCCCACGCTTCCAGAAGCAGCTCCCACAAGTTGGATTGGTTGGATGGGCACTTCTTTGAGCAGATTGAGTTTCTGGAGCATCACATTTGTGGGGTCAATTAAACGCTCAAAATGGCCAGAAAAAGAGAACTTTCATCTGAAACTCGACAGTCTATTCTTGTTCTTAGAAATGAAGGCTATTCCATGCGAGAAATTGCTAAGAAATTGAAGATTTCCTACACCGGTGTGTACTACTCCCTTCAGAGGACAGCACAAACAGGCTCTAACCAGAGTAGAAAAAGAAGTGGGAGGCCGCGTTGCACAACTGAGCAAGAAGATAAGTACATTAGAGTCTCTAGTTTGAGAAACAGACGCCTCACAGGTCCCCAACTGGCATCTTCATTAAATAGTACCTGTTAGAGCCTGTTTGTGCTGTCCTCTGAAGGGAGTAGTACACACCGGTGTAGGAAATCTTCAATTTCTTAGCAATTTCTCGCATGGAATAGCCTTCATTTCTAAGAACAAGAATAGACTGTCGAGTTTCAGATGAAAGTTCTCTTTTTCTGGCCATTTTGAGCGTTTAATTGACCCCACAAATGTGATGCTCCAGAAACTCAATCTGCTCAAAGAAGTGCCCATCCAACCAATCCAACTTGTGGGAGCTGCTTCTGGAAGCGTGGGGTGCAATTTCTCCAGATTACCTCAACAAATTAACAGCTAGAATGCCAAAGGTCTGCAATGCTGTAATTGCTGCAAATGGAGGATTCTTTGACGAAAGCAAAGTTTGATGTAAAAAAAATCTTATTTCAAATACAAATCATTATTTCTAACCTTGTCAATGTCTTGACTCTATTTTCTATTCATTTCACAACATATGGTGGTGAATAAGTGTGACTTTTCATGGAAAACACGAAATTGTTTGGGTGATCCCAAACTTTTGAACGGTAGTGTATGTATCAAGTGGACATCTGAACTATAGCTAATATTTGCTTCTCGGCAAGACCGTAATGAAATGACTGACCCATCTAGACACTCTGTCTCAGTGTCTTGCGGCACACAGTAGATAAGTGAGCGATGGCGTCTAAGTTTGCCAAAAATGTCCATAAATAAACAGCTGCATTGGAGTTTTCTTACGTTTCCTCATAACACATCATAACTGCACGCATGTATATTGTGATTAACATACATGCTGCATGATATTTATTCCTCAGAGAAAAATTGGAAATGATAATCTGGCACACCTTTAGGGTCTCTCTCAGAGTAGGAGCTCTCGAGCTGCAGCTGTTTTAGTACAGTGGGCAGGTTGTCCAGCTGATCCGGGGACAAGTCCTTCAGGTCAATGCCATAATGGTCTAAGAGTCGAGCCAGCTTTTCCGTGGAGCGTTCTGCACGTGCAGGGACAGAGGAAGATGTTATTACATAGCTACTAAAAAGAAGAATAGAATAGAAAAGAACTTAGAGAGCCGCTAACCTCTCCACCTTTTGTGAGTTTGCCGCCATCTTAAGGTGAGAAGCCATCTATAAGTGCCGGGCTGATATTGGTACCAAGTGACGTCAGCATAGCAGGATAAACACAGCTGAAGCTAATAACAGTAATGGTGGCTTCTTCTGATTTAGTTATGATTATGAGACAAAATTGACAGCAGTCAACAATTTTGTGCAGGCTTTCTCATCAATAAAAGGAGCCATTGTTAATGTTATTATCCGCAGCTGTGTTTATCCTGCTGTGCTGACGTCACTTGTTCCCAATATCAGCCCAGCACTTACAGATGCCTTCTCACCTTAAGATGGTGGCAAACTCACAAACATGGATTTGGTTAGTTGCTTTGCATTTAATGGTATTTCGCACTATGCAACATTTTAGAGGAGGCTATTCCATAAGGGACGTTTGCTTGGAGGGGGAAAAAACATCACAATCCCAGTGAGTGATAATAGAGCTTGGAAATAATCAATTTATAAGGAAAAACTTCAAGACATTCCAGACACGGAAAACATTCCAGACTTCCCACCCTCTCTCTCCCTCTCTTTCTGCCCTCTCCTCTCACCATCCAGCCCCGCCAGAGGGTCGTAGTACTTCTGTGCTCTCTCTCCCTCCTGCTCGCCTTGGCGCTGCTGGCTGAGCCCTGCATCCTGGGAGTCATAGTCCTCGCTGTAGTCCAGTGGGAAATCCACCTCCGGGAAGAAATTGGAGGCCGGGAGGCCGGCCGCCGCAGATAGCGCCCCTCTGTGGCGGGGTGTCGTGGAGGAGGAGGAGGATGAAGAGAGGGAGAGGGAGACTAGGTCCTGGAGAAGCTGTTGGTCCTGGTCGAGCGGACGCGCGCCCCCCCTGGCCCCAGCGCGAGGAAGAGCAGGTGGCATCAGGGAAAAGGCCCTGCCGTCATCCACAGAGTTCAGAGAGCGCTCATCGTCCTCCTGGTAGCCGTACTGCTGCTGTAACAGACGCAAACACTAGAACCGTTAGCGCTAATCTGGATTATGTAATCAGATTACATAAATAAGTAACTACAATCAGACCAGATTACATTTGAACAATGTGTAACTAGAGTATAGTTACATCGACGAGGATTACTTGATTACATTTTTGAATACGCCTTTAAAATGTGGCAAGTTTAAAATTATGAAACTTTTGTTTTCATGATGAAGAAAACTGCCCTGTTTACTCATTGAAAAGCACACCTGACATCCGGGGTTTCTTAGACAGGCGCTCTATTGAGTCAGATTGGAAGGTTCAAGCAGCAGCAGTCCCTCCAAAACAGTCTTCCCCTCCTGGTACTAATGCCATCACATTTGCTTTTTAATGATCATTTATGGATTTCATTTGCACTGAAAATGTTTTGAGATGTTTAAAGAGAAAAAATAATATTTGTGGAACTCGAATTTTTGTGGCTGTGTCCATTGTTTTTTTAGTATAAGGTGCAATGTATTCAATGTTTGATTTTGAAGTAATCCAAAAGTATTCAGATTACATTACTTTTTGAAATCCAATAGATGACGTTACTAATTACAAAAATTGCCGTGTAATTTGTATTCAGTAAATGACTATATTTCAAAGTAATCTGACCAACCCCTGGATGTTACTAATTTGAGACAGGTATATTTTCTTAGCATTGTTTGCAGACATCCCATCATTCCTTACGCAAATGAAATGTTTAGACTTCAATAATTGTTGGTAGAGAAATATTTTTTGTAGATCTTGTTGGTGTTTTAATCTTTTCCTATTTAAAGACAACGTGAAATGAAAATGGATATAAGTCACCTTTTCGGCTCAGTTCCCCGGTCATACTATGCACATATTCAGCAATTTGAGGCAAAGAAGAAAATCACAAAAGTTCTGTTTTGTGCTTATTTTACACCGAAGCCTAATCATCCCAACTTCAGCTGGGCTCCATGCCGTGTCCCCCTCCATCCTTAAACACTGTGCAGACCAGCTGTCTCCGGTGTTGACAGACATTTTAACCCCTCCCTGGAGGACTGCAGGGTGCCAGTCAGCCTGTAAGCCGCCACCCTTATCCCTGTACCCATAGGCGGCGCTAGGGCATCTTTTATGGGGAAGCCACATGTTGAAACATTACAGTAAAAATAAAAGAATAAAAAACAACAACATCGTTTTAAACCAAGTAAGCTGACCTTGCTGAGTGTGAAGAAAAACTGTTTATATCCGGTTTGATACGCCTGTGGACCGACCCGCCGCTGAATGAGTCTCTGGAGCGGGATCAGGACTCGCTTATCTACGAGCGCAAATTAAGTTTTGTTGCATTGTTTCCCCCCGCAAAGTGCGCACATCAAAGGACCAGTCCGTTCACCAGTCTGATCATCAGCCTGTTCACCAGTCTGATCACCAGTCTGATCACAAGTCTGTTCACTAGTCTGATCATCAGCCTGTTCACCAGTCCGTTCACTAGTCTGATCATCATCCTGTTCACCAGTCCGTTCACCAGTCTGTTCACCAGTCTGGTCACCAGTCTGATTACCAGTCTGATCACAAGTCCGTTCACTAGTCTGATCATCAGCCTGTTCACCAGTCCGTTCACCAGTCTGATCATCAGACTGTTCCCTAGTCCGGTTCACCGATCCGATCACCAGTCTGTTTACCAGTCTGGTCACCAGTCTGATCACCAGTCTGATCACAAGTCTGTTCACTAGTCTGATCATCAGCCTGTTCACCAGTCCGTTCACTAGTCTGATCATCAGACTGTTCACTAGTCTGTTCACCAGTCTGGTCACCAGTCTGACCACCAGTCTGATCACAAGTCTGTTCACTAGCCTGATCATCAGACTGTTCATTAGTCCGTTCACCAGTCTGATCACCAGTCCGTTCACTAGTCTGATCATCAGACTGTTCACTAGTCCGTTCACCAGTCTGATCATCATTCTGTTCACTAGTCTGATCATCAGACTGTTCACCAGTCCGTTCGCCAGTCTGATCATCAGACTGTTCACTAGTCCGTTCACCAGTCTGATCACCAGTCCGTTCGCCAATCTGATCATCAGACTGTTCACTAGTCCGGTTCACCGGTCCGATCACCAGTCTGTTCACCAGTCTAATCACAAGTCTGTTCACTAGTCTGATCATCAACCTGTTCACCAGTCCGTTCACCAGTCTGATCATCAGCCTGTTCACCAGTCCGTTCACTAGTCTGTTCACCAGTCTGGTCACCAGTCTGACCACCAGTCTGATCACAAGTCTGTCCACTAGTCTGATCATCAGACTGTTCACTAGTCCGTTCACCAGTCTGATCACCAGTCCGTTCACTAGTCTGATCATCAGACTGTTCACTAGTCCGTTCACCAGTCCGTTCACTAGTCTGATCATTAGACTGTTCACTAGTCTGTTCACCAGTCTGTTCACCAGTCTGATCACCAGTATGTTCACTAGTCTGATCATCAGTCTGATCATCAGACTGTTCACTAGTCCGTTCACCAGTCTGATCACCAGTATGTTCACTAGTCTGATCATCGGTCTGATCATCAGACTGTTCACTAGTCCGTTCACCAGTCTGTTCACTAGTCTGATCACCAGTCTGTTCACTAGTTCGTTCACCAGTGCGATCACCAGTCTGTTCACCAGTCTGGTAACCAATCTGATCACCAGTCTGTTCAGGTCCAAAAGACTGCAGCTTATGGTACATTTAGGTGAGTTTACACCTTCACCTCCATTGACTTTTTACCCCTTTGACCCCAAATTATTTGATTATTTTTATGATGGCATCATTCCTTCATATACATACTTCATCTATATATATATATATAATTCTTTCACTCCTACAGATACATACTTCAAATACATACTTCTTTCCTTTACATCGCTCAGTGACAAATGTTCAGTAAACTGAACTGAACTGTCAGGGAAGTCAAATTACTGTCACGATCACTATAAAAGAAATAAAAGTAAGAGTAGAGATAAATAACTGACCGCATGTCAGTGGTCCATTCACGTGTTGGATAATTCTTTTATTCACAGATAGATAGATAGATAGATAGATAGATAGATAGATAGATAGATAGATAGATAGATAGATAGATAGATAGATAGATAGATAGATAGATAGATAGATAGATACATACATACATACATACATACATACATACATACATACATACATACATACATAGATTAGATTAGATTTGCTAAGTGTTTCTCACTTGGCGATAGGAGTAGGGGTCCAGCAGCGGGTTCTGCATGTGGACGGAGGACTGGGGGTGATCCAGCACCATGTAGTCCAGATACTGCTGCCTCAGCCCTGGTTCATCCTGCTCCTCCAGCCCCTGGATCCTGTGCAGCTGGGAGGGAAAGTTCAGCGCCACGTTCAGAGACCTGGGGAACAAGGACCGGATGGAGTCACTCTATAGACAAGTTTACGCGGCACTTCCGGTCCATTTCCGCATTCGGGCCACCCTGTGCTTTTCTTTTCCGGTGTAACGAGTAGCTACCTAGTTACCGCACAAGGTGTCCCTGAACCATGTTTTGATTTTCTAATGTCCATTTTTAATGTTTAATGTGGTTGAAGATACCGCAGATCTAGGCTTTCATGTTTACATCCGGCTACGGATGTTTAGACCGGAAGAACAATGCACCCACCCCGACGCCCTAGGTAAGGGCGGGAAAACTCGTCTATAAAACATCTGAACAACGTTCGACCACAACATGCAAAACACAAGACGAGACCGTCCTCCACCAAAAAACGACCCCATAGGTCGTTTGTACAAGCAGCTTGTTACGACCTATAGTTACGTTTTAAAGTTAAGCGACCTCTAGCGGTCGTGTAATTAACGACAATCTTGTGTCTCGGGTGCCTCGTGACTTTTGACCTTCGTCACCAATCAAAATGCGACGAGCCAAGAGATGGGCGAGTGCAAAGACTGTTTATACTGTAGCGAATTCGGGGGACAACGCAGCCACAGGAACTGCCGCGGCCGGGACGCGAACCCGTATCGCTCGCACCGCAGGAGACATCGCTAACCGCTAGACTAAAGGGTCAGACCCGCGAGCCAGCGGCCAGCGTGTCTTCTTACCCATGCACGTTACACTACCCCCCTCCCTCGGGAAGCGCGTCCCCGCGCTTAAGGATATCAGCTCCTTCACGCCTCAGGGCGCCTACGCTTCCGATCGCTCCATCCCACTTCTGACACCAATGTAGCGAATTCGGGGGACAACGCAACCACAGGAACTGCCGCGGCCGGGACGCGAACCCGTATCGCCCGCACCGCAGGAGACATCGCTAACCGCTAGACTAAAGGATCAGACCCGCCAGCCAGCGGCCAGCGTGTCTTCTTATCCATGCACGTTACAGTACTCTTGTGAACTGTTGGTTTCTTCCCAAACTGTGTTTA
>NC_079231.1:23123208-23168208 GCF_029633865.1 Lampris incognitus | reverse complement strand
GCCTCGGGCCCCCCGAAGCCCGGCTTGGAACAGATCACTGTGTTTGTGAGCACCGGTGTGGAAGTATGGGCCGGATCTCTGAGGCCACCACCCTCATGATGTTCCATGCATTCAGATGAATGCCTCAGATGCAGAGATGGGGACTCGAGTTTGCGACTTGGACTCGAGTCGCACTTAAGTCACACACACACACACACACACACACACACACACACACACACACACACACACACACACACACACACACACACACACAGCGACTTGAGACTTAACTTGAATTTGTGACCAAAGACTTGAGACTTGACTTGGACTCGAGCGCAAAGACTTGAGACTTGACTTGGACTCAGCACAAAGACTTGAGACTTGACTTGGACTTCAGCACAAAGACTTGAGACTTGACTTGGACTTGTGACCAAAGACTTGAGACTTGACTTGGACTTGTGACCAAAGACTTGAGACTTGCTTGGACTTGTGACCAAAGACTTGAGACTTGACTTGGACTTGTGACCAAAGACTTGAGACTTGCTTCGACTTGTGACCAAAGACTTGAGACTTGACTTGGACTCAGCACAAAGACTTGAGACTTGACTTGGACTTGTGACCAAAGGCTTGAGACTTGACTTGGACTTGTGACCAAAGACTTGAGACTTGCTTGGACTTGTGACCAAAGACTTGAGACTTGCTTCGACTTGTGACCAAAGACTTGAGACTTGACTTGGACTCAGCACAAAGACTTGAGACTTGACTTGGACTTGTGACCAAAGGCTTGAGACTTGACTTGGACTTGTGACCAAAGACTTGAGACTTGACTTGGACTCGAGCGCAAAGACTTGAGACTTGACTTGGACTTGCAAAAAATAACGTGTGAGCATCTCTGCTCTGATGTTTCTGGATATGAGTCAACTTTTGGTAAACAAAACCCCCATTGGTCTGAGCTCTGTCCGGATCTTCATATACCAGTCAGTAGCAGATAAGAGGGTGTTGGATGTAGCTTAAAGCAATAAGCAAATCATGTGTCATCGTCTCACAGACCTGTAGTGTGAAACACTGGTATGAAGCTGTTCACAGTTCAGCTGAAACGTTTCTGACGTCTTGCCGTTATGTGAAGGCTCGCATCCAAAATAGTTCTGAGGGAATTTGGATGTAGCCCAACAAGGCAAGGCAGATGCTTGAATTATCCATGATGCCGATAAGCCTCTTCATCTCTCTCTATTCTCCTCACGTCTTAACTCTCATTGTCACTGATGTGAACGCCTCGATAAAGGAGAAAGCAAAGAGCTCAGCGGCACAATGTTAAAAGAGCTGAAGGATATCCTCAGCTGGCTGCATCGTTTACACGCGTCCTGCTCATTGTCACTTCAGCTCCCTGATGGGCAGCATGTATTGTTGCTGTGTGATATTGATGGGCACACACACACACACACACACACACACACACACACACACAAGAGCGCATGAGTTACACGAGGTGGGCCACCAAATACACATTACACATTACCGCTTATACACACATTCATCCAGAGCTTCAGGGCCGTGGGGACAGGAGCCGTGCTGTGGCTTCATGGTGAATGATTGACAAGATTCAGAGCTGCTGAAAACATCTTCTCGCATCAGCAAAAGTTCAGCCAGCCATCCATTGCTACATCATAACCCTTTCTTTAACGGCACCATTGGAGACCGGTGTCAGGGAATTTTATGACTCCCCGCAGAATCTCACTCCCCGTGGTGTGAGGCCACGTCAGGTTAAACTAATACTAATCACCCCCCCAACCCTAGCCTGCTAACCCTAATCCCTAACCCTAGCCCACTAACCCTAACCCCCTAACCCTAGCCCCCAACCCCCTAACCCCCTAACCGTAACCTCCTAACCCCTAACTCTAACCCCCTAACCCTAGCCTCCTAACCCCTAAACCCTAGCCTCCTAACACTAACCCCTAACCCTAACCCTAACCCCCTAATCCTAACCCCCTAACCCTAGCCTCCTAACCCTAGCCCCCTAATCCTAACCCCCTAACCTTAGTCTCCTAACCCCTAACCCTAACCCCCTAACCTTAGCCTCCTAACCCCTAACCCTAACCCCCTAACCCTAGCCTCCTAACCCCTAACCCTAACACCCTAACCCTAGCCTCCTAACACTAACCCCTAACCCTAGCTCCCTAACCCCCTAATCCTAACCCCCTAACCCTAACCTCCTAACCCTAGCCCCCTTACCCTAACCCCCTTACCCTAGCTCCCTAACCCTAACCTCTTAACCCAAGCCTGTGGGCCTGCAGGAGAATGGAACGTAAATGGCGAAAATCAAAATTGGAATTTTTTTTTATCGATCTTGGCATGAGTGTTTATTGAAATACAAGCGTGCTTTATCTGCTGCAAAAGCAGTGTATCTCTCTTGCTTAATCAGCATTGATAAACATAGCCCCAGCTTTCTCTTTGATACTTTATCTAAATTTACTAAAAAGCAGCTGTCTATTAGCTGCTCACTATTCATGGCCCATGAGTTTCTAGACTTTTTCTTCAATAAGGTTGATGAGATCATAAACAAAATTAGTTATTCAACTCCTGCAGATCCTGTTTTACCAAATTCATCTCTATACAATGAGTCACTGATAGCCCCTGTTATTACAGCGTTTGAGACTATCTCTCTTGATACTTTGATTAAGCTCATGTCAGCTTCTAACCAACTACTTGCCTACTTGACCCTTTACCAGCAAGACTTCTGGCTTTCCAGGGACCTACAATGCTAGACATTGTTAATTTATCACTTACTACTGGCACGGTTCCCAGCAGTTTTAAGACAGCTGTGGTCAAACCTCTACTTTAAAAAACAGCACCTCGATCCAGATTCTCTTAATAACTGTCAACCAGTCTCTAACCTTTCACTCTTTTCTAAACTACTAGCAAGAGCTGTGTATCAACAAGTTTCGACCCATATAGAAGAAAACTATCTATATTTACCCTTTCAATCAGCTTTCAGGGCCTGTCACTCCACTGAAATGGTTCTGACCAGAGTGGTGAACGATCTTTTACTAGCTATGGACTCTGATTCAAACTGTACTTTTACTACTGGACTTCAATGCAGCCTTTGACACCATTGATCATTGTATACTATTAGACAGAATAAATTGTAATTTTGGTGTCTCAGTACTAGCTCTCTCTTGGCTTAAGTCCTACTTATCTGGAAGAACACATTTTGTCTGCTATAATATCACATCCAAATTCTCTGACATTAAATATGGTGTACATCAGGGCTCAGTTCTTGGCTTTCTACTTTTCTCTCTTTGTATTTCACCTCTTGGCCAAATTATGTGCAGTGATGGAATAGATTTTTCATTGCTATGCGGATGATACTCAGCTGTATGTTACTATAAGGGCTGATGATCATACTCAAAAGATTAAATTAGAGGCCTGCTTGGTTTCTGTGAAAAATTGGATGTCACTAAATTTCCTGCTTTTAAATTCAGATAAAACTGAGATGCTGATTGTTAGCCCTGCTAGACACAGACACCAATTTGCTCAAGCAACAATAACAATCGACAGCTATGTGATGTCATTAAGTGTGGCAGCCAAAACGTTTGGTGTTATGTTTGACCTCAGCCTTTGCTTTAATAAGCACATTAAAGGAATCATATAGACTGCCTCTTTTTCACTTACGTAACATAGCTAAAATTCGGTCTTTCCTGTCCATGTCCGACACAGAGACTCTAATACATGCATTTGGGTCATCCAGACTTGATGACTGTAATGTTGTGTTTTCAGGTGTGCCACATGCCAGTACTAAACGTCTTCAGATGGTTCAGAATGCTGCAGCTAGAATCCTAACTAAAACTAGAAAATTTGACCATATTGCACCAATTCTTGCCTCCCTTCATTAGCTTCCTATCCATGTTAGGTCAGAATACAAGGTGCTTCTGCTGACTTATAAAATCCTAAATGGGCTGACTCCATCTTACCTGTCTGATCTCCTTAAATCGTATATTCCATCTCGAGCTCTTCACTCTCAAAATACAGGACTCCTGTGTGTACCCAACGTTTCAAAGAAGTCAGCTGGTGGCAGCAGGGCCTTTTCCTATCGGGCCCTGTTCTTGTGGAATAACCTGCCTGCTGCCATCAGACCATCAGAGTCTGCTGAGTCTTTTAAATCCAAACTTAAAACCCATCTCTTTCCCTAAGCCTACACTGAGCCCACTGAGGCAAATTTGTAATTTGTGATATTGGGCTATACAAATGAAATTGACTTGACTCCCCCGCAGAATCTCACTCCCATTGGCATGAGGCCAGGTTAGGTTAGGCTAAACCAAACCCATATCTATCTATCTATCTATCTATCTATCTATCTATCTATCTATCTATCTATCTATCTATCTATCTATCTATCTATCTATCTATCTATCTATCTATCTATCTATCTATCTATCTATCTATCTATCTATCTATCTATCTATCTATCTATCCTAGATGTACTCTGGGGTGTTGCCATCACCTCCACCTTCTATTAAAACAATGCCAACATGGATTGACAGTGGAGTTCTATCATACTGGGAGTTTATGTACCTTTTGTACCTTTTAGATAACTCTAAAAGTCTTGCTGTTGTTTCTGCCACGACAAATGTGTTACGCTTATTCAAAAGAAATGTGTAATATTGCTAGAGGACACTGTGTGACCACATCTCGCCCATAGCAGGCAGTTTAGTCGGATGTCATCATGTCAGCGTGTTGCTAGGTAAACACACACACACACACACACACACACACACACACACACACACACACACACACACACACACACACACACACACACACACACACACACACACACACACTTGACCTTTTACCAGTGTCCAATCTGTTGCGGGGTTGTAAACAACACCAGTCAGATGCGAGGCTGCACGCCTCCGTCTGGGTGTTGACACGTGTCCGCACTGAGTTCTCATTAAGATGTGCGACCGCGTGGTCATTTATGTAATCAGGCTGTCCGTCATAAATGTACCACCAGCTACATCTAGTATATGCATATACCAGTCAGAAACAACAAATACGTACTAAGACTTTTTTATGGCCTACATTCACCCCTCCCCACACACTCACACATCCAGATTTTCCGATATTACATGCAGCAGTGTCGTAGTGGGGGGGGGGGAGGACCTACCATGGCACAGAAGGGGGGGGGCCTCTGGAATTAAAATTTTGTTTTGGTTTGCAAATGTTTATTTCTAACTAATTAGTGTCCTAACTTCAGTTAAAACTGGCTCAATACATCAGTTGAGGGACTTAATGACTATAGTGGAGGCTGTCTGAGGCCCCTCTCACCCCTCTCTGAGGCCCCTCTCACCCCTCTCTGAGGCCCCTCTCACCCCTCTCTCAGGCCTCTCTCACCCCTCTCTGAGGCCTTTCTCACCCCTCTCTGATGCCCCTCTCACCCCTCTCTGATGCCTCTCTCACCCCTCTCTGAGGCCCCTCTCACCCCTCTCTGAGGCCCCTCTCACCCCTTACAAAAGGTGCAAAATGGTTTAGTCCGCCCGTCACGAGCGTCACTCAGTGCAGCTCATCTAGACCTGTGGTGAGTGATTGCTGGTACAAGCACGAGCACAGAGTCACGTCTTCCCCTCAGAAAGCAACATCTGGGTTCCAGAAAGGAAAAGAAGAAAGGAAAGGGGGAGAAGGCAAGATGAGGGAGAACAACTGTTGAGTAATTTCTTCCAAAAGAAAGGTGAGCTAGGGAACTTTTAAAAGAAAGGTGTGTAGCTAACTCCCACCACCACAGCTAGGTAGCAGCTAGCTAGCTAGCTAACTCTTAACTCCTACCTGAACACAGTAGGCGTTAGCTAGCTAGCTAGCTAGTACTGTAACACACGCAGTATCATACATTTATCAGCATCATAGCCACAATGATGTGGAAGTGATGTGTGAGAGACAAAAGAGGAAAGGGGCCCACAGAGACTGCCTACGTATAGGGCCCAGAATTTTGTGCTACACCCCTGATTATATGTACAGTATAACTTCCTTTTATTTAAACATTTTCCTTTTGCTTATTTCCAGCATTGTACTGTTGTTCCATTGATTTCTACTTTCAATGCAGTCGTCTAAGTCATGTTAATGTTCTTTCTTTCTCGTTTCTGGTATATGGTTTCAGAAGCTCTTTGGGCCTTTAGCCTACCTAATTTTTCCTTTTCATTCTTATTTTGTCCGTACCGTTCTGTCATGATTTATCACTGAATATTAATTACAGTGCAGCGCATTGGAGGAAATTAGACAAGTTGATGGATAGCTGGCAATGCGGGTGGCATGGTGGCCCAGTGGTTGGCGCTGTTGTCTCACAGCAAGAAGGTCCCGGGTTCGAACCCCGGGGTAGTCCAACCTTGTGGGTCATCCCAGGTCGTCCTCTGTGTGGAGTTTGCATGTTCTCCCCCGAGTCTGCGGTGGGCTTTCTCCGGGTGTTCCGGTTCCCCCCACCAAAAAGACAATGCAGGTTGGGGCGTCCGGGTAGCGTAGCGGTCTATTCCGTTGCCTACCAACACGGGGATCGCTGGTTCGAATCCCCGTGTTACCTCCGGCTTGGTTGGGCGTCCCTACAGACACAAAAGGCCGTGTCTGCGGGTGGGAAGCCGGATGTGGGTATGTGTCCTGGTCGCCGTACTAGCGCCTCCTCTGGTCGGTCGGGGCGCCTGTTCTGGGGGGAGGGGGAACTGTGGGGAACAGCGTAATCCTCCCACGTGCTACGTCCCCCTGGTGAAACTCCTCAATGTCAGGTGAAAAGAAGCGGCGGGTGACTCCACATGTATGGGAGGAGGCATGTGGTAGTCTGCAGCCCTCCCCGGATCAGCAGAGGGGGTGGAGCAGAGACCGGGACGGCGCGGAAGAGTGGAGATAGCCTCATTATGCTATGACGTTACTGATGACGTCATAGAGTGACCAGGAGTGGTCTTCACGTACTAGCCTGTGCCAAAACGCTAGCGAGTATAAAAAAGGGAATCTGAAGGTTCCTGTCTCAACATTCTGCTGATTTTCTCCCGCTCAGCTGTCTCTGTCAGACAGAAAGGGGGCTGTCTCGTCCCGTTAACGTCGTCTTCCCTGAAGACCTCTGCAGACGAAATGCGCTGAGCCTCGGGCATGCGGTCATTCAGTCACAGCCCAAGCCCAAGCCACTCACCTAACAACTTGTTGTGAGCAGCTAGCAGGACGCAATCGCATCAGTAGTGGACGCCCTGGTTGCTGTTTTGTTAAATGCAGCATCACATTCTCCAAACGATGAGTAATTTAAGGAGTAACCAAACCCTAGACTAGACCACGTCAGTGACCATGCAAAGGTCAAAACCACGGCAGGCTGGTCTTGGTACACTGTGACGTTAGAATAGCAGGATAAACACAGCTGCAGCTAGCAACATTAATAATGGCGCTGTTGGATTCGGGTGTATCAGTGCCCCTGTCAGTACTGACAGACAGACAGACAGAGCCAGCACTAACAATTGTCAGTAGTACTGTCAGTAGTACTGTCATAGTACTGTCATAGTACTGTCAGTAGTACTGTCATAGTACTGTCATAGTACTGTCAGCGCTGGCACACCTACATCCAACATATCCATTATTCAGTTACTCTTTATGACACACTTCTCCTGGACACCACCTTGCCATGGTGGAGAAGCTTGCATGTACCAGTGATCCCAAGTGGGCCATCCGGAGCTTGGCTCCTGGTAGGGTCACCCAAGGCGGACAGGTCGGCGGGCAGGGCGGGGGGGGGAGGGGTCCAGGCGAAGCACGGTCCAACAAAGACCTCAACGGTGGAACTGGTGGAAGACGTCTCCAGGTCACAACGGCAGTGAAGGCGGATGAAGGCTGCAGCAGAGGGTGGCCGCCAGTCGTCTTGGATCTCCATGCCACTGGACTCTGGCCACCTCCTGCCAAGGACCGTGTGGTGGCTGCAGCAGCATTAGCCACTCCACGTAAAAAGCTGTCATATGCAGGCATCCTCCCATTTTGCGGTTCCCGGATCGGCCCGTACACCCAGCGGAGGACCCAGAGGGACCAAGAGGGAGGACGGTCGTACTCGACCCCAAGTGGCTGCCGGTGATGATGATGATGATGGAAAGTGCTGTCAGGTGAATGATAGGATCTAACAGGGGGACAGAAGGTGGTCGGTGGTTAGAGCTACTGACCTGCTACGTGCTGGTGCTAGGTTTGACCCCAGCCCTTCTGAAGGGAGTTTTCACACTCTCTCCACATTTGTGTGGATATGCTTTGCTTACTAAGACAGTCCAAACACAAGTATGTTGTCTGATTGAGATGGTTTAAATTGCCCGCAAGTGTAGCTGAGTGTGCATGTGGATCCACGGCCTCTGACGGACTGGCGACCTCTTCTGCTTTGTGCCAAGACCCGCAGCAGGTACACGTACGGCTGCTGCCAAGTTCTATCAGCCACGTTGCAACAGCTCAACCACTTTAAAAAGTACTTTGCGCCGAAGGAGGGCAATTGGCAGGAGAGACCCCGAGCCCGCGAACCACTGATTTCCTTCTCCTGAGTAAGATTTCATCAGAGCTGTAAAATGTTGAAAGGTTTAATCCCCGCAGATGGGATTATGTTCACGTGGCTGAATCTGATTCAGCTGATTCCAGACGACTGACATCAAACAGAGCTAGCCGAGATTAGAAAACCCCAGGATCCTGCGGCCTTTAAATTTCTCGGGGCTCGTATATCTACCACCCCCCTCTGTCCCCCATCACTTCATTCCTGGCTGCTTCCTGGGATAATGCGGACGAGTGTCCCGTCCCGTCTCGCTCTCTCGGCTCACTATCTCCATGAATGTGTGAGGCACAGCCAAGTGATCCAGTGGGGAAATATGCATATATTTGTATCTCCATCCCATCTACCTCCATCCCAGCTGCCTCCGTCACCCTGACGGAAAGGCTGCATCTGTTTCTGACAGCACAACAAGGCGGTACCAGTGTTAGTACCCGCTGGTACCGCTGGAACATAACGGCACCTTTCTTAATCAGATTATCAGCTCACGGGTCTGATATGAACCATCCCATCTCACGCGCGCGCGCGCACGCGCACGCGCGCACACACACCAGCCATGTGAAACTCTGCCCACTCAACACAAGGCGTTCCGGATGAGAGTCACTAAAAATGTAAATGATGTAGGAGTTGTTGGACCCCAACACCCCCCCCCGCCCTTTTTCTCCCCAGTTGTATCCCCCCTCTTCCGAGCCGTCCCGGTCGCTGCTCCACCCCCTCTGCCGATCCGGGGAGGGCTGCAGACTACCACATGCCTCCTCCCATACATGTGGAGTCACCAGCCGCTTCTTTTCACCTGACCGTGAGGAGTTTCACCACGGGGGACGTAGCGCGTGGGAGGATCACAATATTTCACCCCCGAACAGACACCCCGACCGACCAGAGGAGGCGCTAGTGCAGCGACCAGGACGCATACCCACATCCGGCTCCCCACTCGCAGACACTACCAATTGTGTGTGTAGGGGACGCCCGACCAAGCCGGAGGTAACGCGGGGATTTGAACCGGCGACACCCGTGTTGGTAGACAACGGAGTAGACCGCCACGCCACCCGGACGCCCTGGAGTGGTTGGGTGTAATGCTGCACGAGACACGTCACTGCTGTAAGAGTTTCTAATCCCACAAGGCCACCAACCGACAATATCAGTCAAACCATCCTCGGCCAAATGACAGTCTTCTAGTAATAATAATAAAAAATAATAAAAAAGGGGTGGTGGGGGTGGGGTGGGGGGTTGGGGGGGACAATAAAGAAACTGGTTCGCGTCTATTCGAGGTCAAAACACTTAATGACGCGCAACGGTGCAGGGCTGCGTCCCGCAGGCCTCCGACACGCCGCTTTTATCATCCATTAACCGTCCGCCGTTACACATGAGTGCCAAATTCAATTCAGGGGCAATTTCATAATGGTGCTGGCCTTTAAAGCTGCGCGAGGGAGCGGCGCTCGTGTGCCCCCCTCCCCCCCCCCCCCCCGCCAGAAGACATTCGGGATAACACGACGTGGATGAGTCAGCCAACGCTGCGCACAGAGAACACAAAGGCACCGCAGGAAGCTGCGCTGCTGCGGTGCCGCCGTAATTGCAGCCGTCGCGTCTATACTGAACTCCCCCACACCGGAACAGACGCAGGTCAAGACCCGGTTCAGTAGGGTGAGGTGATCCCGATCAGTATGACGTCACATTCTGTCTGTTGTCTGTTTCTGGACCGCCCCGTATGCGCGCACAGCTCCGACGTGAGCACAGATCAACTGGTGGTCGATTACGCACGCGCACGCGCACGCCGATCAGCCAAATCCTTAAAACCGCTGACGGGTCAGTGGAGAACACCGATTATCTCGTTACAGAGGCACCTGTCAAGGGGTGGGGTGGGGCGTATTGGGCAGGAAGTGATCAGCCAGTTCTGGAAGTCGATGTGTTGGGAGCAGGAGAAATGGGGCGAGGGTAAGGATCCGAGCAACTTGGACGAGGGCCAAATTGTGATGGTCAGACGACCGGGTCAGAACACCTCCGAACCGGCAGGTCTCGTGACGTGTGCAGTGGGCAGCACGGTATGCAGTGGTCAGCACCTACCAAAAGTGGTCCAAGGAAGGACAACCGGTGAACCGGCGACAGGGTCATGGGCGCCCAAGGCTCGTTGATGTGTTTGGGGAGTGAAGGCCAGCCCGTCTGGTCCGATCCCACAGAAGAGCTGCCGTAGCTCACATTACTGAAGAAGCGGATGCTGGCTATGATAGACAGGTGTCACAACACAGGTGCATCGCAGCTTGCTGCGTATGGGTCCGTGTAGCTGCAGACCGGCCAGAGTGCCCATGATGAGTCCTGTCCGCCACCGAAAGCACCTACGAACTGGACCATGGAGCAACGGAAGAAGGTGGCCTGGTCTGGTGAATCACGCTTTCCTTTACATCATGTCGACGGCCGGGTGCGCCTTACCTGGGGAAGAGATGGCACCAGGATGCAGTATGGGAAGAAGGCAAGCTGGTGGAGGCAGGGTGATGCTCTGGGCACAGTTCTGCTGGGAGACCTACCTCCTCATGCAATCACAGCTTCAACGTTGGGTGGGCCACGTAGTCCGCATGCCAGACCACCGGCTCCCAAAGAAACTGTTATATGGCGACCTCAAGCAAGGCAAACGCCCCCACGGCGGTCAGAACAAGCGTTTCGAAGACACCTTGAAGGTTTGGTTGAAGGTCTTCACCATAAACTACGACACGTGGGAGCAGAAAGCTCTGGACCTAGGAGGGTGGCGCGCAGCTGTCCGAAATGGTGCAAACCCACATGAGGCCGCCAGGACTGCTGCAGCACAGAGCCGCAGGCAGGCCAGGAAAGACCGTGCCAGCAACCCTCCAGCTACCCCCCCCACTACCCCCACTACCCCATGCCCACACTGCCAAAGAACCCTCAGGGCGCAGACTGGACTAAGCAGCCATCTTCACACCCACAGAATTCGACCCCTACAGGATGACCAGATGGTCCTCGTCGCTGCGACGGACGAACAGCAACCTAAACATCGTTGCAGACCAGGTGCACCCCTTCATGGCAGCGGTACTCCCTGATGGCAGGGGCCTCCTTCAGCAGGAGAATGCTCCCTGCCACGCTGCAAAACTTGTCCAGGAAGGGTTCGAGGAACCTGACAAAGAGTCCACGGTGTTGCCCTGGCCTCCAAATTCCCCGGATCTCAATCCCATGGAGCATCTGTGGGATGTGCTGGAAAAACAAGTCCGATCCAGGGAGGCCCCACCTCGCAACTTACAGGACTTAAAGGATCTGCTGCTTACGCCTTGGTGTCAGATACCAGAGGACACCATCAGAGGTCTTGTGGGGTCCTCGTCGGAGCCGTTTTGGTGGCAGGAGGGGGACCGACACAGCGTCAGAGAGGCGGTTTTAACGATATACGCTACAGTAGCTGACCGTGGTGCTGAAACAGGAGCCTAATCGCGCTGAACGGAGTTCTGCACGAGTCAGGCCAGGAAGAAGAGCGGCTTGTTTAGGATTCATCTGACCAGGCGGATCGAGATCAGATCAGATCAGATGTGGCTGCAAG
This sequence comes from Lampris incognitus, assembly GCF_029633865.1. Classification (NCBI taxonomy): domain Eukaryota; kingdom Metazoa; phylum Chordata; class Actinopteri; order Lampriformes; family Lampridae; genus Lampris; species Lampris incognitus. The sequence goes on along the minus strand of NC_079231.1, from coordinate 23,156,161 downwards.
AGAGAAACCGAAGCCAGGATTAAGAGGGAAAGTGCATTAAGGACAGGATGTCAGGACTGCTCACTGCCGCTCTGCCGGGGAAGGAAACCACCCAACTGTTCGGTTCTGGACGCGGAAGTCGGGTTGGACTACCAGACCGTAGGGTACCTGTCCAGGCAGCACGCTGGTTCGTACGAGCGTCTGAGAATTTTTTGCAAGGAGTCTCAAAAGCCATTAGTACCAGTGACCAGATGAGGGAAGCAGGCCGTGCAACATATAACTCGCGGGGTGTCTTTCCGGGCGTGTTATGCAAATGAAGCACGACTTTCCAAATCTAATTTATCACGCACAAGGACGCGCGGCGCACGCGCCGTATCAAGCCTCCATCCCGGCCGTGCGCGGAGGGGGACACTCGCGGGAACGCGCGGGACTCGCCAGCTCCTCAACGGAGTTTCTTAATCGATAGGTGGTACGGGAACCGGGAGGAGAGCCGCGCCTGTCAATCACCGGCGGACTGGCCGCTCGCGGACACTCCATTAAATGGGCCGTGACGGACCACCCTCCCCATTCATCATCATCATCATCATCATCATCATCATCATCATCTCCTACCGTATCGGGCGGACAGCCCCAGCCGGGAGGACAGCGCCAGGAGGCAGAGGAACCCCCACAGCCGAGGAGACCTCATGTTCCCCCCGGGACAAAACACGGAGCACGCCACACGACAGCCGTCCGAGTCCCTTCACGCGCTCGCCATCGCCGGAAGACTAGCAGGTGGGGTCCGAGACCGGGGAATCTCTCCGGCGCGCGCGATGAAAGTACACCAAGTGAGGAGAGTGGGTGGGTGTGTGCAGGAGTGACGGAGTAATGAGAGAAGACAAACAGAGGGAGAGAGGGAGAGAGAGAGAGAGAGAGAGAGAGAGAGAGAGAGAGATCGGTTGGATGGAAAACCCGGGAGCTGGGAGGGAGCGGAGCCTTCTCATCCCTCCTATTACTTTAACGCGATGACGTCACGACGCGGCCCCCACATCTGTAAACAACCATCTTTTTTTGTTTGTTCAGTTCAACATGTAACAAGTATTAATCCGAATCTTTGCGAAATGTTGCAAAAAGCCGTTAAGACTGAAAATATATGATGCCTTGAATATACTATGTATTTAATTAATTATCCCCCCCCCCCACTGTCTCCTGCCATCCACCCGTCCGTCCATCCATTATCCAAACCGCTTATTCCGCTCTCATGGTCACGGGATGCTGGAGCCTATCCCAGCAGTCATTGGGTGGGAGGGAGACACCCTGGACAGGCCGCCAGACCATCACACACCCCACCCCACCCCACCCCCACACCTAGGGACAATGTAGTACGGCCGAGTCACCTGACCTCCATGTCTTTGGACTGTGGGAGGAAACCGGAGCCCCCGGAGGAAACCCACGCAGACACGGGGAGAACATGCAAACTCCACACAGAGGACGACCCGGGACGACCTCCAAGGTTGGACTACCCCGGGGGCTCGAACCCAGGACCTTCTTACTGTGAGGCGACCGTGCTGACCACTGTGCCACCTGTCCTGCGTTGTTTATAGTCCTTTATTTAAATCCAGCTCAGGAAGACGAAGACAATATAAACTTATAAAGCAATAAAGTTTTATAGAAAAAGAAAAACCATCTGGTTCTGTATTTGGCAGGCAGGCCCTGCTGTACTTCGAAAAGCTGCTTTACTCTACAGTAGAATGATAGATAGATATACAGATAGATATAGAGATAGATAGACAGAGAGAGAGAGAGATAGAGATAGATAGAGATACAGATAGATAGACAGATATAGACAGAGATAGATAGACAGATAGATAGAGATAGATAGACAGATAGATATAGAGATAGATAGACGGATATATAGACAGATATAGATAGACAGATAGATATAGACAGAGATAGAGATAGATATAGATAGACAGAGATAGACAGACAGAGATAGAGATAGATAGAGATATAGACAGATAGAGATAGATAGACGGATATATAGATAGACAGAGAGAGAGATAGATAGTCAGATAGAGAGAGATAGACAGATAGAGAGAGAGAGACAGATAGAGATATAGACAGAGATAGACAGATAGATATGGAGATAGATAGACAGATATATAGACAGAGACAGATAGATAGAGATATAGACAGACAGATAGATATATAGACAGACAGATAGATAGATATAGACAGACAGATAGATAGAGATATAGACAGACAGATAGATAGAGATATAGACAGACAGATAGATAGAGATATAGACAGACAGATAGATAGAGATATAGACAGACAGATAGATAGAGATATAGACAGACAGATAGATAGAGATATAGACAGACAGATAGATAGAGATATAGACAGACAGATAGATAGAGATATAGACAGACAGATAGATAGAGATATAGACAGACAGATAGATAGATATAGACAGACAGATAGATAGAGATATAGACAGACAGATAGATAGAGATATAGACAGATAGATAGATAGATAGATAGAGATAGATAGACAGATAGATATAGAGATAGATAGACGGATATATAGACAGACAGAGATAGACAGATAGATAGAGATAGATAGACAGATAGATATAGACAGATAGATAGACAGATAGAGATAGATAGACAGATAGATATAGACAGACAGAGATAGAGATAGATATAGATAGACAGAGATAGACAGACAGAGATAGAGATAGATAGAGATATAGACAGAGATAGATAGACAGATAGAGATAGATAGACGGATATATAGATAGACAGAGAGAGAGATAGTCAGATAGAGAGAGATAGACAGATAGAGAGAGAGAGATAGACAGATAGAGAGAGAGATAGACAGATAGAGATATAGACAGAGATAGACAGATAGATATGGAGATAGATAGACAGATATATAGATAGACAGAGACAGATAGATAGAGATATAGACAGACAGATAGATAGAGATATAGACAGACAGATAGATAGAGATATAGACAGACAGATAGATAGAGATATAGACAGACAGATAGATAGAGATATAGACAGACAGATAGATAGGGATAGATAGACAGATAGATCGATAGTAGACAGTCTGTCAGACTCAGAATTCAGCCTCGTCAGAGCAAGAAGACTCGGGAGAGCTCAGGAGAGCTATGCAGTTTAAAGCTTTATTTTCTAACCGTGGCAGTTCTTAAGAAGGTGCTGGTACTGTGTGTGATGGTTGTGTTGCAGGAGTGAGTGCACACAACTAGGGACCGCGTTCTTAAAGAGAACGACAGCTTTCAACACATCCACATCTACGTTTGTGTCATCGTGTGAAGTTTTTACTCTGAGCTTCAGTTGTCTTGGTTTGACGGCTGGGAGAGCTGGTGCTGGACCGGCTGAGGGGGCCCGGTCTGCTGCGTCCAGTGGGCCTGCTCCGAGCTGTACCGAGAGGAAAAACCAAGGTGGTCTGGCGGCGGCGGCCTCCCCGAGCATCAACCGTGTCTTTGTCTACGTATGTGTTTTGGTGTCGTCGTGTGGCGTGCGGGGGAGGGGTGTCGAAGGTGTCTGGCTGGGAGAGCCGGTGCTGGATCGGCTGAGGGAGCCTGGTCTGCTGCGTCCCGTGGGCCCAGGGACCACGGCCCTGCCCCAAGGGGAGCAGCAAGGGCGGTGTGACGGGACGCAGAAGCGGGGCAGGCTAGGCTAACTGCTAGCCCAGGCAGACCGGCATCCTGGCGGGCGTTCGCTCTCTGGACGGTGGAGTTGTTGCACTGAGTTGTTACCCCGTTTGTGTGTTTTTGGTGGTGTCATTTGTGGAAATCTGGTTATGCGTTTTTATCTTTTGTGCCGCACTACTGTGGGCTGGGTGAAACGAAATTTTGTTTCGTTTGTGTACTGGTTTGTGTACTCGAGTACATGATAGAAACGACAATACACTGCTCCTGATTGTAATATGTTGTGTTGAAAAGCAGGAAAAATGTGTGGTTTTGTTCTACAGTAAGGAAACAAACGCTTCTAAGAGTGGGGGCGTTTGTGTCTCTCCAGCGGCGACGTCCTCGTGGCGGCCATGTTGGATCTTCGTAGCTCTAGTCTACTGTCAGCATGCCCCTCACTGTGGGGAAGTGCTCAAAGAAGCCCTGCCAAAAGACACACGGGCAGTGAATTAATTAATTAATACTCTGGTTTATTCACAAAGTAACTGGGCAGAGAAACATGCAGGAGAGAAGCCACAGTCACACAGGTGGAAGCTCACACACACACACACACACACACACACACACACACACACACACACACACACACACACACACACACAGTAACAAGCTCACTGGAGAGAACACAAATGAATGGACAGTAGAGTCGACATGACAGATCTTGATGAAGAACAAAACATGAGGAAAAGATGCAGCGAGGACAAGTGAGTAAAACTAAATTAATTTTAAAAGCACAGAAAAATGAGTCTGAAGAAAATCTGACCGAGCGAGTGAGCGGGACAGCACGTCAAAAGGTGTGTGTGTGGCCATCCGGGTAGTGTGGCGGTCTATTCTGTTGCCTCCCAACACGGGGATCGCCGGTTCGAATCCCCATGTTGCCTCTGGCTGGCGCCCCTACAGGCGGGTGGGAAGCCAGATGTGGGTATGTGTCCTAGTCACTGCACTAGCGCCTCTTCAGGTTTGTCGGGGTGCCTGTTCGGGGGGGGGGGGGGCAGACGACTGGGGGGAATAGCGTGATCCTCCCATGCGCTACATCCCCCTGGTGAAACTCCTCACTGTCAGGTGAAAAGAAGCGGCTGGTGACTCCACATGTATGGGAGGAGGCATGTGGTAGTCTGCAGCCCTCCCCGGATCAGCAGAGGGGGTGGAGCAGAGACCGGGACGGCTCGGAAGAGTGGGGTAATTGGCCAAATACAATTGGGGAGAAAAGGGGGGGGAGGGCTGTGTCAAATGATACATGCAGATCCAGCCATCCATTACCCAAACTGCTTATCCTGCTCTCAGGGTGGCGGCATGCTGGAGTCTATCCCAGCAGTCCATTGGGCAGCAGGGGGGGAGACACCCTGGACAGGCCGCCGGTCCATCACAGGGCCACACACATTCACACCTAGGGACAACTTAGTACGGCCGACTCATGTGACCTACATGTCTGTGGACTGTGGGAGGAAACCGGAGCACCTGGAGGAAACCCACGCAGACACGACCCCCAGGGCTGGACTACCCCGGGGCTCGAACCCAGGATCCTCTTGCTGTGAGGCGACTACGCTAACCACCGTGCCATCACGATACATGCAGATGTAGATGACAGTTCATATGCACTGACTGTTGTGAGTTTGATACTGTGGTATTTCCCTAAGTTTAGCTACTGCCGTTATGCAGTGCAAACCAGGAAGACTTAAACCACCGGAAAAAGATGGTGTTACACTCTTGAAGCTCTTCCAACATGGTGGTGGTCACCTTCATGTAAAACCCCTCTAGACACTCTGCTGACAGTCCTCAACGTTCCCCATTGAGGGAGCACGAGGGTGTTTGGTTCATAGTAAAGAGGGAGGGGGTTACCTTAAAGAGGGTGGTGCTCTGCAGCACCCCGGTGGTGCAGCACATCTCCCTGATGGAGTGCATGGAGAGCTGGGGGGCGCCGATGTCCAGCACGGGGATGCCCAACCTAGCAGCCAGGATGGGGCCGATGGTCGTCCCGCACGGGCTGTCGTTACGCACCATGACGTCCTGCAAGACACAGAAGACCACAGGGGTGGACATGAAAATGAGCCGAGCCGCTGTTTCAGAAGGGATTCAAATATGGCGGCCCCGACTTAGACTGACATCAGAGTCAATGTCAGCTACCTAACAGGTCTATTGTAGTTTTATTTTTGCATCAAGGCTGCTTAATCAATCAATCAACCAATCAATTAAGTTTCCTTTATTAATCCCCTCGGGCAAATTCAGTTCCTGTAGATGAACCTGTCCCAGCTGTGGTCAGTGCAGCAGTGGGCTGCCACTTTCATGCTGCACCCGGGGACCAACTCCACTTCCTTTCCCATTGCCTTGCTCAGGGCCACAGAGAGGGGTGTTAACCATTTCTTCGGCCCCCCCGCCCCCTTTCCCCCCCAATTGTATCCAGCCAATTTCCCCACTCTTCCGAGCCGCCCCGGTCGCTGCTCCACCCCCTCTGCTGATCCGGGGAGGGCTGCACACTACCACATGCCTCCTCCGATACATGTGGAGTCGCCAGCCGCTTCTTTTCACCTGACAGTGAGGAGTTTCGCCAGGGGGACATAGCCCGTGGGAGGATCATGCTATCCCCCCCAGTCCCCCCCCCTCAAACAGGCGCCCCGACCGACCAGAAGAGGCACCAGTGCAGTGACCAGGACACATACCTACATCCAGTTTCCCACCTGCAGACTTGGTCGGGTGTCCCTACAGACACCCGACCAAGCCAGAGGTAACCTGGGGATTCGAACCTGGTAGGCAATGGAATACACCGCCATGCTACCCTGACGCTCAAGGGCAGAGTATTTAGCTGTGAGGTAGCCTCGAGTGAAACATGAAATGAGAGCAGCATCAGTTTTCATTACAAGACTGACGTGTGCGGTAGGAAACACACGACTGCTCACAGCCTCGCCCACATGCAGTGAACGCACCCTTTTCACTGTGAACCTGTTCCTCTGCTGGATCAATAACACGATTGGTATTACATTATTACAGCAGCCATTGGTGAAATATGATAAGCGAGGCCATAAAAAGAGCTCACACACACAAATGGAGCGTGCTCCTTCCGCCGCCGTGCCATATTTACATAATTAATGTTGGCGTGGTCGGGTGAGTCGTTTAATGTAATGCTGTAAGTTTGATGCTCTGCAGGCGTTTCTGTCCTGTCAGCATCACACAGCTGACCTCAGCCTGGTACCTCAGCTCTAGTGGAGGTGCCTCAGCTCTAGCGAAGATGCCTCAGCCCGGTATCTCAGCTCTAGTGGAGGTGCCTCAGCTCTAGCGAAGGTGCCTCAGCCCGGTATCTCAGCTCTAGTGAAGGTGCCTCAGCCCTAGCGGAGATGCCTCAGCCCGGTACCTCAGCTCTAGTGGAGGTGCCTCAGCCCGGTACCTCAGCTCTAGTGGAGGTGCCTCAGCCCGGTACCTCAGCTCTAGTGGAGGTGCCTCAGCCCGGTACCTCAGCTCTAGTGGAGGTGCCTCAGCCCGGTACCTCAGCTCTAGTGGAGGTGCCTCAGCCCTAGCGGAGATGCCTCAGCCCGGTATCTCAGCTCTAGCAGAGTTACCTCAGCCCGGTACCTCAGCTCTAGCGAGGGTGCCTCAGCCCTAGCGGAGATGCCTCAGCCCGGTACCTCAGCTCTAGCAGAGTTACGTCCGTACGGTACCTCAGCTCTAGTGGAGGTGCCTCAGCCCGGTACCTCAGCTCTAGTGGAGGTGCCTCAGCTCTAGCGAAGGTGCCTCAGCCCTAGCACCTCAGCTCTAGCAGAGTTACCTCCGCACGGTACCTCAGCTCTAGCAGAGATGCATCAGCCCGATGCCTCAGCTCTAGCGGAGGTGCCTCAGCTCTAGCGAGGGTGCCTCAGCCCTAGCGGAGATGCCTCAGCCCGGTACCTCAGCTCTAGCAGAGTTACCTCCGCACGGTACCTCAGCTCTAGCAGAGATGCATCAGCCCGATGCCTCAGCTCTAGCGGAGGTGCCTCAGCCCAGTGCCTCAGCTCTAGCAGAGGTGCTGGGCTGAGCTGGAGGAGATGGAGACGACCTCTCCATCCCCTCGTCCTGCACGTCTCCCAGTTCGTGTGGCGAGTCTGTGTGTGTGCGACTGGAAAAGAGTAATGTATGCATCTCTGCTCTGCTCCCTCTTGGGTGTTATGCATCTCCTCTCCACCCCCGCCCCCCCCGGTCTCTTGCTTTCCAAGTCCTTCAGTTTGAAACTCCTGCGTGCTTGTGTGAGGGTGCGTCACCATGCTTCCCACAGTGACATGCCCTGCAAGGCCGGCATGTTGCTAGGAGACCTGCTGCCGCTGACGACTGACTCAGTCCACACAAACCGGAGGAGAATCCATCACCCAGCACCCGTCTGCCGACAACTTGACACACACACACCCCGGCTTCCTCACACCTCCCTCGTTACACACCTGTTTCACACACACACCACGTACCTGAAGAGGCACATCGACCCGGCTGGCGATCTCTCTAACGACAGCGGCAGTGACGGCGGTGGTAGCGTAGCGCTGGTTGCTGTTGAACTTGATAACTGGACCCTGAAACCAGAGAGATGGCAGCACAACATGTTGATGACTCTGCACTCGAACCCTCTCACACACACACACACACACACACACACACACACACACACACACACACACACACACACACACACACACACACACACACACACACGGGTTCAACACCAGTGTGAAGCACCGTGTTTACATCACAAAACTGTGAGGGACACATTACTGACATCAGCAGGATCAGGATTGTGTAGTTTGTAGACGCACAGAAAAAACAGGTTGTGTGTGGTTAAGTTACATGCTGTGTGCACATCAGGCCACTGGGTGGGTGATGTGTCTGTATTCCATCACTGGTGCTGCACATACTTGTCAACTTACTCATAAAATGCATTCGACAACTACATGTGTGTGTGTGTGTGTGTGTGTGTGTGTGTGTGTGTGTGTGTGTGTGTGTGTGTGTGTACCATCCATGGTGGTCTAACTTGAGAATGTACGCTCTACAGTTAGCATATCTGTGAAGAAGAGTTTCAGTTAAATGACTAATAAAAGGTAGGATACTATCGACTGACGGAGATCCATGTGTGCGTGGGTGCTGAGTTTGTGTTTCTCTGCTCCTGGAGGCGAGGAGGTGTACCTTGTGAAACGCTGGTCTGTGGTTCTCCTCATGCTTCTCCCTAGGAGGAAACATGCCCAAAGTTAATTAGAACCATATCGGGTAGTAATTTCCTTCTGTAATGACCAGGGGCCTCATGTATCAGTTGATACTATGAGCAAATTTGTTCTTACACACCCATGGGATTTTTTTAGCCCTCGCGGTTGTCTGACAGGTAGCAGCAGAGCATGATGGTTATAATTCCTTCCTCCTAACATCTGTTTTCTGCCTCTTGCAACGAGCCATCACCCAGGCCTGCAGACATCAGTGTTAGCCAACTGGTGTCTAAATTCAGGGGTTACCTGGGTTCTACGCTAGTCTGCCAGACAAACCTCAGGGCTAAAAAACCGCATGGGTGCATAAGAACAAATTTGCCCATAGTAACGACTGATACGTGAGGCCCCAGGTTCTCTACTGAGGCTTCTCTGAGTGAGACACCAGGGACACATGCACAACACGTATGAGGCAACAAGCCTGATCTCTGAAAGACTGAAATCCTCTCTCCAAATGAGACTGATCAATAACCGGCCTGGTTTCCATGCCTTTTCCCATTTTTTTCAAAATTCTGAACTCAGTTCTGAAAATGGTGCCACCATTCTTTAATCAGATTTCTTGTTATTGTCATTGTTGACACACTTTTTTCCCTTTTCTCCCCAACTGCACCAATCCAATTACCCCACTCTTCCAAGTCGTCCCGGTCACTGCTCCACCACCTCTACCGATCCGGGGAGGGCTGCAGACTACCACATGCCTCCTCCCATACATGTGGAGTCACCAGCCGCTTCTTTTCACCTGGCAGTGAGGAGTTTCGCCAGGGGGACGTAGCGCGTGGGAGGATCACGCTATTCCCCCCAGTTCCCCCTCCCCCCCAAACAGGCGCCCCGACCGACCAGAAGAGGCGCTAGTACAGCGACCGGGACACATACCCACATCTGGCTTCCCGCCTGCAGACACAGCCAATTGTGTCTGTAGGGATGCCCAACCAAGCTGGAGGTTAACACAGGGATTCGAACTGGCGATCCCAGTGTTGGTAGGCAACGGAATAGACCGCCATGCTACCCGGGCGCCCCATTACTGTCATTGTTGACAAACACTTTTAAAATGATTTTTAGAACATTTCAAATTAAAGCCACTAGAGAGCGTTCACCAAACAGAAGATGATCAGAATTATGTCGAGTACTCACTGGTAGTTTGGGTGCACGGCATGCGCCATGTCGGCGCTGATCATAAAGGACTGCGGCGCCGCCTGCTGGAAGGCCGTGCGGTTTTCGGAGCTGGACGCCAGCCTCCTGAGGATCAGCTCTGTCAGGTTAGACTGGGCCCCCTGGGCACTTTCTGAGCCCACCTACGGTGCACACAAAAACACATTTCCATAAACATACACTGATCTGTAGAGTAGTGGATCTGAACACTACCACAAAAGTTCCCCGACACTGCTGTAACTTGGCGTCAAAGACTTGGCCCTTCGCTGGAAATAAACACACACAAACTCACATCTGCACACGTGCACATAATCAGGATTAGCTGAGCCCACTTACGAGTAAAAAAAAAACGTATCTCCCATGTGATGATACCATGACGGATTAATTCAGTAGTTGTCGTGCACGCTTTGTGCAGTACTTTCTCCAAGCTTGCGACAGGAACGCCATACAGCCAGCCTTTAAGGACAATTTCTAGTTATACACGGGGCAACCAAGAGCTCATTTTGAGGTCTTCCCTCAATACAGTGGGTCGTCCCACACAAAACTGAGCATAACCAGCACGGCGAAGGCTGAAGTCTTTTATTTACTGCAGTAAACCGTGCTTTGAATCGTGTTTGTGCTCCTCTGGTGATTTGTAATGGAATAACGAAATAACGAAATAAAGGTCAACACATGATAAATATGAAAAGAAGTGTACAACCAAGGCCACCAGTTGAATGACTCTGAAAAACTGGAACACAAGGCTTGATCCCAGAAAGCTGAAACGGTTCAGGGCGGCATGATGGCACAGTGGTTAGCACAGTCGCCTCACAGCAAGAAGGTGCGGGGTAGTCCAACCTTGGGGGTCGTCCCGGGTCGTCCTCTGTGTGGAGTTTGCATGTTCTTCCCGTGTCTGTGTGGGTTTCCTACGGGTGCTCCGGTTTCCTCCCACAGTCCAAAGACATGTAGATCAGGTGAATTGGCTGTGCTAAATTGTCCCTGTGAATGTGTGTGTGTGTGTGTGAGCCCTGTGATGGCCTGGCAGCCTGTCCAGGGTGTCTCCCCACCTGCCGCCCAATGACTGCTGGGAAAGGCTCTAGCATCCCCGTGACTGAGAGCAGGACAAGCAGCTTGAATAATGGATGGATGGAGGAATCAGTCCATCTGGACATAATGTTTAGTGGGAGAAACGTTTCATCATCATCTAAGTGACCTCTTCAGTCTCAACTGACTGCAGGTGTCCCACCCTTATAAACAATACAGTGGCATAATGACTAAAAACGATCGATTTCATATGCAAAATGCCGTGATCATTAACTAGAGTTTTAATGGCCATGTGTACTGTTCACAAAGGATTGGGGAATAGTTGCAATCGCAGCATTGTAAGATGGTGACAGATGTACTCTTAGGCCCCCCCCTCGGTTCAGGGATGGTCGTTCCCTCTTCACATAGATGGGCTCTTTGACTCCCCGTCCAAACCAGCGTTCCTCCCTATCAAGGATGTGCACATGCTCACCCTTGAACGAGTGGCCACTCGTCTGTAGATGGTGTAGACTGTGTAGATGGTGTAGACTTTAGAGTCCTGGCCTGACGTGCTCTCCTGTATTGTGTCATCCTCTTGACCAGCATCTGTTTGGTTTCCCCAATGTACATGTCACAGCGATCCTCCTGGTACTCAACAGTGTACACTATATTGCTCCGTTTGTGTCTGGGGACCCAGTCCTTGGGGTGGACCAACTTCTGTTGCAGCGTGTTTTGGGGTTTGAAAGCAATGGAGATGCGGTGTTTGGAAAATACACGTCTCAACTGTTCCGACACTCCCACCACATACTGAACAAACGCCCAGTTAGGATAACCACACTTAACCAGGGCCTGTTTAATGTGGGATTTCTCCCCTACCCCGGCCGCTGTGTCGGTGGGGACATTGTCAGCTCGGTGGTATCGCGTCCTGATGACTCCTAGTTTGTGCTCCAGTGGATGATGAGAGTCAAACCTTAAGTACTGATCAGTATGTGTTGGTTTACGGTAAACAACAATCAAATGTCCTCCATCACCAATTACAATTTCACAGTGTAAGAAGGCTAACCTGTCATGTTCCACATCCTCCCTGGTGAACTTGATGTGGTGTCCACAGAGTTAATGTGGTCGGTGAAATGTGCTACATCCTGAGATTTAATTTTAACCCAGGTGTCGTCCACAAACCTGAACCAATGGCTAGGTGGTGTCCCTGGATAGGACACCACAGCCTCTTTTCCACTTCCCCCATATACAAGTTGGACACTACAGGTGAGACTGGGGAACCCAAAGCACACCCATGCTTCTGCCTATAGTACTGCCTGTAGTACTGTATGTGAAGTACGTGGACTGAAGACACAGCTTCAGGAGCAGACACACTTGGTCAGTGTTAAGGGTGGTCCTATTGCTAAGGGTGGGGTCGTTTTGTAATTTCTTACAGACTACCTCTACTGCTTCATCAACAGGGACACACGTGAAGAGAGACTTGACATCATACGACACCATTGTTTTGTCCCCCTCCATAATGATGTCCCTCACCTTATCCACAACATCCAGTGTTCTGAATGTGATGTTCATTACTGCCTACCAACGGGTTAAGAACAGATGCCAGAAACGTAGAGATGTTATAGGTCACTGAGTTAATCATACAAACAATAGGCTGTAATGGCTCATCAGGTTTATGTATCTTAGGTAACCCATACAGACTAGGCGTAGCTTCCCCTGGGTATAATCTGTGGTAAAAAATTCTGTCAATAGCATTGTCCTGTTCTAACAGCTTCAGACAATCTATCACCTTTTTCTTGTAACCACTGCCTGGATCTCGTTTCAGGGGCTCATAAGTATTTATTTCGCTGAGTAACGTCATAACGTTCTCATGATAGTCTGCCTGGTTTAATGAAACAGTGCATCTGCCTTTGTCCGCTGGAAGGATGATGATTTTATTGTCCTTACTGAGTGAGAGTCATGAGAGCATTAATCTCATCTCTACTGATGTTAGATAGCGGTGGCTTCGCATTACTGAGACAGGCTGAAACCTTCGTCCACAGCTGTTCCGATTCCGGGTCTGTGATGTTGTTTTTACAGATCGTTGATTCTGTGGCTGTGATCAGCTCCACTAGCGGGATTTCCCTCGGCTTGACAGCAAAATTCAGCCCCTTAGCGAGGATGTCTTTCTCCGCCTGGGTGAGTTGTCTGTCAGACAGATTCTTCGCCCACTTGTCCACATCGCCGGTATGTCTGGCATCCATCTATCTGTCATTGAGGGTGCCGTCCACTGTCTGCCAATGTCTCTGGTGTGCAGCAAGTAGGTTGATCTGCTTTTGCTGCCTGGTTTTCGACTTTTTATTTTGCGTTACATGAGCCTTCTCCGTGAACTTAATCACATTGGAAAGTGGTCTCATCTAGACCTGATGTAGGTCTCTGTTGGATCTGCTCCTCTTTAGCTTTCAAACTGTTGATGGCAAAGCTTGATAACAAGGCTTGATGGTTTCAGAATCCATCTCAATTCAAAAACACAACACTCTGAAATGGCCGGGATGAGAGTCAGCACCTCCAAGTCTAAGGCCGTGGTTCTCTACCGGAAAATGGTGGATTGCTCCCTCCGGGTTGGGGATGAGTTGTTGCCTCAAGTGAAGGAGTTCAAGTATCTCTGGGTCTTGTTCACAAGTGAGGGTAGGGTGGAGCGGGAGATTGACAGGTGGATTGGTGCAGCATCAGCAGTAATGCAGACGTTGTACCGGACCGTTGTGGTGAAGAGGGAGCTGAGCCGGAAGGCAAAGCTCTCAATTTACCAGTCAATCTTCGTTCCAACCATCACCTCTGGTCATGAGCTTTGGGTACTGATCGAAAGGGTGAGATTGCGGATACAAGCGGCTGAAAAGAGTTTCCTCCCTAGGGTGTCTGGGCTCAGCCTTAGAGTTAGGGTGAGGAGTTCAGACATCCGGAGGGAGCTCAGAGTAGAGCCGCTGCTCCTTTGTGTCGAAAGGAGCTAGTTGAGGTGGTTCGGGCATCTGATTAGGATGCCTCCTGGGTGCCTTCCTTTGGAGGTTTTCCAGGCATGTCCAACTGGGAGGAGACCCCGGGGCAGACCCAGAACTCACTGGAGGGGCTACATGTCCAATCTGGCTTGAGAATGCCTTGGGATCCCCCAGGATGAGCTGGAGGGTATTGCTGGGGAGAGGGACATCTGGAATGTCCTACTTAGCTTGCTGCCACCGTGACCCGACCCCACGGAAGCGGCTGTTGATAACAGTCTACGATCGATAAAAATTGGTCTACAAATAAGTCCACTGAAAGGATGATGATGTTATTGACCTTACTGCGAGTCGTGACAGCACTCCTCTCGTCTCTACTGATGTTGGATGGTGGTGGCTCCGCATTGCTGAGGCATGCTGAAACTTTCATGCGCAGTTGCTCTGCTTACGGGTCCACCATGTTGTTTTCACAGATTGCTGATTCCGTGGCAGTGGTCGGTTCCACTAGCGGGATTTGCCTCGGTATGACAGTAAAATTCCACCCCTTAGCAAGGATGTCTTTCTCCGCCTGGGTGAGTTGTCTGTCGCACAGATTCTTCACCCACTTGTCCACATCGCCAGTGTGTGTTTAGGGTCCATCTCTCTGTCTGCCATTGAAGGCACCATCCATTGTCTGCTGATGTCTCTGGCGTGCAGCAAGTACCTCTTGCTGCCTGGTTTTTGACTTTTTTTGTGCTACATGAGCCTTCTCCATGAACTCAATCACATGTTAGAAAGTGGTCTCATCTAGATTTGATGTAAGTCTCTGTTGGATTGGTTTCTCTTTGGATTTCAAATTGTTGATGGGAAAGCTTTGTAACAAGGCTTGATGGTTTCAGAAACCATATCAATCCAAAAACACGACACGCTACAATCGATAAAAAAAAAATCGGTACAAAACTGACCACTAATAGCTGCACAAGCATACAGTAGCAGCTACTGTATGCTTGCTGTATGTCCTGTCTTTCAAATGAAAACTAAATAACCACTCATTTCTCAATAGTTCGCAGATCTGATGCTGAATAAAATTTGGTAAGACTACTGTGTCATCAGCTTGTTTTTTTGATGTCCAAAGGATGCCCCATGGAAATTCTAGTCATCAGAGCTGACCTGGTGACTGCAAAAGTCGACCCCTTATAGCAAAGAGGGGCGTGCCAAATGTTTCCAGAAGGAACCCGCTCACCTCTTCGTTGTCATACAGGGAGATCATGCGGATGTTGGGGTCTATGTCCAGAGAGCTGCCTGAACAGGAATCTACCAGTCCCTAAAATGGAGAAAAGGTGATATGAAAAATTAAACTGTGCAAGACGTAAAGCACGAAACAATCCATAAATGTATGTGATTAAGTGCCTCATGGTGTTAATGTAACTCACTTATTCCGATATTCTACAAACTCTGTTGTTGCATACACTTATGTGCAGTCAACAGTAAGGAGGTCAAGGGTTAGAACCACAACACCCCGACAATAGACAGAATAATATCATCATTACATGTGCCACCACAGTCAGGTGTGACAAAGAAGTGTTAGATTAAGGAAGTAAGCGTGATGATGGTTGTTGGCTGGTGGGTCAGACCTGCAGGGCACAGTAGCAGCTGTGGAGGTTGTCGAGACGAGGAGAGAAGATGAATTCTTCATGCACACCTCCCAACGCCTAGAGACAGAACCAGACAACCAGAGAAAGTGACAGAGAAGACGAAAAAAAAGGAAAGGGGGAGAGATACACACTTATCAAACCAGTAATTCTATGTACAATGTGCTGTGAAATATGAGTTAACTGTTGTATTCATAAACAAATGCTGGTTGACTATTCCACACCGTTTTTTTTTATCTTGTTAACTGGGAGTCTAGTCATAGAAAGTCTTCCCAAGTCTGAAATGCATGTGGTATCGAACCCTCTTTGGAAGTCTTGCATCACATTTTAGAAAATGTCTTTACATACATAACTAAAATACTGACCGTTTAAACAGTAACTGAACCCTAGACCATTTTAATGAGTTTGCTGACATCTTCAGGTGAAAAACCATGTGAAGGTTAAAAAAATGGTAGACTGGTCTCGGTGCTCTGTGGTGTAGGCATAGCAGGACAAACGCAGCTACAGATATGACATTAACAATGGCTCTGTTGTATGTAGGTGTGCCAAAGAACCAGCATTAGTGGGGTTTCTATCAAGCCAGCTGATGCAAAATTTGATGTTTTGAATGGGAAAAGGCTGAATGGAAACACAAAAATAAATAAATAAAATTGTCAAAACGTTTTTATGCTTCCTTGAGGTGTTTTTTGCTGTTTAATATAAAGAGTTTATATGCTAAATGGGTGATGAGAACATATTTGCCGAATTAAATTAAATTAATGATGTTTGTCAGGATAACAACACTAAGACTGGTCCTTGGCTATTGGAAAAGTCCTAAAGCACCTCTCTTTGCAAAATGGATGAACTAGGGTGTCCGGGTGGCGTGCTAGTCTATTCCGTTGCCTACCAACATGGGGATTGCCGGTTCGAATCCCCGTGTTACCTCTGGCTTGGTCGGGCATCCCTACAGACACAATTGACCTTTCGCAAAGTCCCGCCCCCTTAGTTACTGTTGCTATGCCCGTCAAGCATTTCAGAACTATCCAGGAAGTAGCCAGAAAACACCAAAACATGAAGGAAGAAATCAGCACGTTGTGTGGCTAAGAGTAACAGTAATAATACGTTAGCTGTATTAGCTATCAATAATAGCTAGTAGCAAGTTTAGCTTGGAGCAGACAGGTATTTGTGTTGATTTTGGATGGATGAAGCTGGCCATGGGGTCTGCTATACTGCCACATCTATTGCCAACATTGCGCTTCTTGCGTTCTGGGTTTCGGAAGGGAAAGAGAATTACACCCCTCCAAACGTTTCACATATCTAGTATCCGATCTGCAGATCCCATAGGCACACCGTTTCAGCATGTTGTTGTGTGTTTGAAAGCTTGATGGACCGTTGCTAAGGTAGGATTGGACCAGCACCGTTCTGGGGCGGTACTTTGCGAAAGGTCAATTGGCCGCGTCTGCGGGTGGGAAGTCAGATGCGGGTATGTGTCCTGGTTGCTGCACTAGTGCCTCCTCTGGTCGGTCGGGGCGCCTGTTCAGGGGGGAGGTGGAACTGGGGGGGAATAGCGTGATCTTCTCAAGCGCTACATCCCCCTGGTGAAACTCCTCACTGTCAGGCAAAAAGAAGCGGCTGGCGACTCCACATGTAACGGAGGAGACATGTGGTAGTCTGCAGCCCTCTCCGGATCAGCAGAACGGGTGGAGCAGTGACTGGGATGGCTCAGAAGAGTGGAGTAATTGGCCAAGTGCAACTGGGGAGAAAAAGGGGGGTAAAAAAAAAAGAAAACCAGAAAGGGAACAATTCTTGTCTTTTATTATGCTACCGTTAATGTCCCAAGCTCTTGGCCCGCATCTGACATGGGTCAAGAGCTTGCTGTATTAGAGGGGTATTATTACTGAAGGGGTATCAGTGTCCATCCTTTGTTTTTGTTTTGCACATCATCACAACTTGAACCATTCTTCTGCCGTCTGAGGAGGACTCACCCCTGGCTGCGTGTCGGCCAGACACAGCTCAAAGTCCAGCAGTTCCTCGGGTTGGACACCCAGCTCCAAACACAGCACCTTCACCAGCGCCGGCTGGTGTTTCTCCGCCTGCGATGGTGGCGGCAGAGAGAGACGAGAGGGAAGAGATCAGTGAGGACAATTTGTAGGGTTTACTCACATCTGATTTAAGATATATGTAATAAAAGCAACAACCAAACAGAAGCTGTTCTGTTGTACATAAAAGTGAGTGGATCAAGAGTATGTGGGTTAATATGTATGCATGTGTGTGTGTTTGTCTGTCTTTGTGTCTTACTGTGGTGGTGGCATTGACCGCATCCCCAGAAGACGTAGACGCACAGCCGGTCTCCAGCTCTTCCTGGATGCAAGAGGCTAGGATGGGCACGCTGGCAAATAAAATGACAGAGAGACATATTTCAGACTGCATCTGGCACAAACTCCATGTCGACTGCAGTCATTATTCCTACCTACCCCATCTACCTGCCCCCAGCTAGGACTGCAAGATTTACTGAAACGATATCAACATTGCACTACCGATTACTGTAATCTGTAATGGGTAAAGGCTGCATATTCATCTTTTATGTTTTTAATGGAGAGGCATTTAAGACAGCCTACTAAGCAGGGGGTTCTGGCACTATGAAGGATCCCTGGATGGCAAATGAAGTTGTAAAAAAACATACTCCTTCCTCCCCCCCCCCCTTTTCTCCCCAATTGTACCAAGCCAATTACCCCACTCTTCCGAGCTGTCCCAGTCGCTGCTCCACCCCCTCTGCTGATCCGGGGAGGGCTGCAGACTACCACATGCCTCCTCCAATACATGTGGTCACCAGCCGCTTCTTTTCACCTGACAGTGAGGAGTTTCACCAGGGGGAAGTAGCACGTGGGAGGATCACGCTATTCCCCCCAGTTCCCCCTCCCCCCTGAACAGGCGCCCCGACCGACCAGAGGAGGCACTAGTGCAGCGACCAGGACACATACCCACATTCGGCTGCCCACCCGCAGACACGGCCAATTGTGTCTGTAGGGACACCCGACCGAGCCGGAGATAACACGGGGATTCGAACCAGCGATCCCCATGTTGGTAGGCAACGGAATACACCGCCATGCCACCCGGACGCCCCACCATAAATATTTAAACAAACGTTTTAAATCGCTGAAAAAGAATTCGTGTATTATCATTGTTGTATTTTAGTCAGTGAAATATTTGTTTTATCGTGACCATAGCCATTACATTCAGGGTAGGGGGTCGTCAGGTAAGTGCAGTCCTACTTCTAAAATTCTTTTGCTATATTGAACCTCCAACCCAATCCATGTGTATGCAAATTCATTTTCAAGAATTTAAAGGTCACTTTTTTTTTTTTGCCAGTATCTTATGAGAAACCGTGCTCACAGGTGGTTCTCCTTGTTGGGGCCGAAGGAGTCGTTGATGTCCCTCTGCAGGTGGATGGCCAGATGGGGGATGCGGAGGATAGGCCTGGGCACGTGGACCAGACGATGGACCAGCTTGTCCCCGCTCTGCAGCGCAGCAAAGAACACAAACTTAGGACACGCAAACCGACGCCACTAATTCTGCCTGTGTATCTAAAGCTGAAACCCACGATTTCCCCAGTGAGAACTACTGATGAGGTGCAGCAGCCAATGTGGCTCATGTGTTATCAGCTCACCGATAAACAGTTCCCACCCTTGTAAAAATGGATCCTTGGACCAAAGCCAACACAGGCAATATCCATCCATTATCCAAATGTTTCATAAACTACACCAAACTACATGGGTACACTGTTCTACTGTAAAACAGATTGTAGACTTGGTAGACGACCTGTCCAACAGAAGCATCACCACGCTGTCATCAAGTTTACAGCCTGTTTCCTCTTTGAGTAGGAATGTGATTGACGCTGCACCCACGTTCATCCTACCCGGTCACAAATTTCAACAGTGGTAAATGGAGAATGTCTCCGATCATGATAAAGACGACAGTTAGAAATTATGTAGCTTGAGTCCATGAGCCAGATGAATAGAATTGTTCATTAATGGAGAAAATTCACATATTTCAGCTTTAAGTGTTTAAATGAATATTTAATTTAGCCTTTTTTGCTTGTTAAAGTATCTCAACACAAATGACTTTAGGTCACCATTTCTTTAATTGCTTTCGCCTTTTCTCACTTACAATAATAAGTTGGTAATAATAATAATAAAATAATAATAAATAATAAATAAAATTGAATAAATGTAATAATATATAAAATCAAAACTAGATAATAATAATATTAATAATAATTTAATAATAATAATAAGGGCTAATAAGGATGCCAAAACCCATTTAAGCAGGATTTCCATGCTGTGAGCCAGAATAATCTGTGGCCATATTAAGAAGGAAGACTCGTGCTGCTCTATCAACTGCAGATCAGAATAAAAGGTAGCACACCTTGACCATGACACGCCCCGCAATGGTCAGGTCGCGGTCAAACCAGGTGTTCCATATGCCCCCGCCGTAGCACTCCACCCCCACCTGCAGACAGCCCTGTTTGGTCTTCTTGGACCTGGGCTTGACCTGAAAGCAGAGACGTGGAGGGCCGACATAGGAAAGAGTAAAGACACAACAGATGCCAAGAAAGAGGGAGAGAGAGTCTGTAACCGTTACTGTACAAAAGTGTACAAAAAGAACAACACTTAATGGATAGTGACACGGGTCTATCATAGCCAGCACTGACTTTTTCAGCAGTTTGAGCTACAGTAGCTCTTCTGAGGGATCACTCAGACCCTCACGCTCGCCCATTTTTCCTGCTTCCACCACATCAACCTCAAGAACTGACTGTTCACCTGCTATCTATTATAGCCACCCCGTGACAGGTGCCATTGAAAGGAGATAATCAATGTTGTTCACTGACCTGTGAGTGGTTTTAATGTTGTGGCTGATCAGTGTAGATATTACACAAATAATTCATACTTTGCAAAGCCCAAGGTACTTTTACTACCTTGTTGCCATTTCGGAATACAAAAAGTAAATTTCAAAGGGATAGCTCATAATTTTTGACGTCTATTCCTACTCATCACTAATGTCATCCACCAGCAGAGATCACTTTCATCCATCCCTGTACTTCATGCTGGAGATGCAGCTCCTGTTAGCAAGCCTCAGATCTGTTCACAAGAAGCACTCCATCATCTGTTAATTCTGGTTTAAATATGCAAGTGTAACGAGCATGAATGAGTAGACTCGCTAGCCGGTTGGCTAACGGGTCGGACCCTTTAGTCGACTGGTTAACATAGTCGCCCGTGGTGCGGGAGACCGGGTTGCGTCCCGGCTGCCCCCCGAATTCACTACATTGGTGTCACAAGTGGGATGGTGAGACCTTGAGGCCATCGGAAACATGTGCGCCCAGAGACATGAGGAAGCTGGTATGTTGAAGTGCGGGGATGCGCGTCCCCAATGGGGGGGGGGGGGTAGTGTAACGACCACAGATGAATAGACTTGTTAGCAGGTTGGTTAGCAGGTTGAACCCTTTAATCGACTGGTAAGCACAGTCGCCCGTGGTGCAGGCATCCCAGCTGTGGCGATTCCCGGCTGCCCCCTGAATGCACCCACTACCTTGGTGTCAGAAGTGGGATGGTGAGACCATGAGGCCATCGGAAGCACGTGCACCCAGAGGCATGAGGGAGCTGATATGCTGAAGCACAGGGATGTGCTTCCCAAAGGACGGGGGTAGTGTAACGAGCATGCTAGCCAGTTGGCTAACGGGTCGTACCCTTTAGTTGACTGGTTAACGTAGTCGCCGTGGTGTGGGAGACCTGGGTTCGCATCTCGGCTGCCCCCTGAATTCACTACACAAGCCTTTCCAGATGATACGAATTCTTCCTCCACTTCAAAGTCTGACTTCTTCATGTCTCGGGGTAAGGTTACATGCTTTCTATAACGCGGAGTAGAAGTGTTGATGTGGAAGTGCTGCTTTGCTGCAAGTGTCCCTCTGGTGCACACAACAAAAAACAGAACCAGTCAATGCAAAAGAGATTCAGCAATAAAACAACTTTAACGTTGTGAACTAACCATTTGAATTTACCATGACTGACTTTCATAGCATTATTTTGGTTTTAGGGTGACATGTGGTATGCTTTTTTAGTACGGAATGAGAATCGACCGCTTTGACTTGCATTGCACTTTTACTGGCTAGCAGGAGCTGCATGTCCGGTATGAAGTAGGGGACATGTGAACATGTGAATCAAATCTACTGACCGACAACATCAGTGGACTTCAAAAATTCTGAGTTATCCCTGTAATAACATATCTGTAGGGTAAAATATCAGAAGCTAGGATGCAGCAATATAAAATGTAGTAGATGGTGTTTATTAGTAAATGTTGGCGACCTCTCACCCTCATGCATGGGCTGTCTGTGTGAGCACCGATCAGGGAGAAGCCATTTCCTGGGAGATAACGTCCGCCCACTGCAAAAGCGATCAGGCTCGAGTAGTTTCTTGTCATAAAGTACTGCAAGGCGAAGACAAGAGAGGAAGAACATGGAAAATATTCTGGATGGTTCTCTCAACATAATTCAGATCTGACCAAGTAAAATACAGTGACATAAATGAATTTTCCCCTTAGTCAGTTCGAACCCTTTAGAATACAATATATACAAGCTTAAACAAAGTTGAGGTTTAGCATGCTAGCAACAGCCCAATATTATGCTCAGTAGAACGGAGCACAAGATTTATGAAATATTAAAACAGCAGACAGCTATTAGCCATCTGCTATTAGGTATTGCTATTAGCTATTAGCTATTATGCTAGCAACAGCCCAATATGTTGCTCATTAAAACAGAGTACAAGATTTATGAAACATTAAGACATCTGCTATAGCTATTAGCTAAAAAGTGAAGTTCTATGGTCAGGAATCCCACTCTTTGTAGGAGACCCTTTTCCAGGACTTTACAAGGACATGTACTATGACTTTTGCTTGGTTACACATGATAGCCGTTGCCGACAGGAAGTCATTATTCAGTATTAATTATTCAGTGGAAGGCTCAACATAGACTACATGGACTGTGTGACTTTTAGCTGGTCACTGACTGGTCACGCACACTTCATGCGCTGATGTGCAATCACGGCTGCTGAAAATAGAACACAAATATGCTAACTCAGCTAAAAAACACACCAAAAAATATGCCATATCAGCAAGCAAAAATATGATTTTGTAATCCAAACTTTACAATAAACCATGACTCTCCGATACCATTTATACGGCATTTGATAGTTTTTCCAGGTGTTTTCCATGACTTGAAAACTAGTCTATAAATTTCTAGGTTTTCCAGGGTGCATGGGAACCCTGATAATACTGAAATTAGATAAAGAATTACGGGATGAACCAGGTTGTGTCAAATGGACAACAGGGTTCCTCACTAAACCCTATGGTACCAACTGGTCCTTCATAACTGGCATCCCCACGCAACATGAACGTGACTCATGTCTTTGAACTGAGACCGACCTTGGCAGAGGGCTTGATGTCCCACTGTTCGGCCTCTTTAAGCTCGATGAAGCCGGCCTTCAACAACCGTCGCTTGCATTCGTCCACCACTGCAAGATAAGTGACGAAAAGAACAGAATATCCGAGTTGACATGAGATGTATTATTGTGTGCAATGTGCTCCCGTATCTCTTCCACCCCTGTTTGATTTATCAAAGTTCACTGTGGCAGCGAAATTTGTTCTGAAAAGGTCAGGGGGATTTCTCCATCCATAGCGAGAAGAATTCCAATTAAAGGCAATGAAGGGTACGCTGAGGGTTTTTTTTTTTTCTTTCTTTCATCCATTTCTGTCACATCCTTTTAAAATGTCTTTTAAAAGCACAACAATATTTCTCTTTTTGTACATCTTATGATATCATCCATCCATTCATTATCCAAACCGCTTATCCTGCTCTCTGGGTTGTGGGGCACTGGAGCCTATCCCAGCAAATACTGGGCGGCAGGCGGGGAGACACCCTGGACAGGCCGCCAGGCCATCACAGGGCGCATGCACGCGTGTACACACACACACACACACACACACACACACACACACACACACACACACACACACACACACACACACACACACACACACACACACACACACACAGGGGCAATGTTGGTACGGCCGATCCACCTGACCTACATATCTTTGGACTGTGGGAGGAAACCAGAGCACCCACAGGAAACCCAGGTAGACACGGGGAAAACATGCAAACTCCACACAGAGGACGACCCAGGATGACCTCCAAGGTTGGACTACCCCGCGGCTCAAACCCAGGACCTTCTGGATCTTATCTTACGATATCTTGGTGATGATAACAACAGACATTGTATATTCCTGGGACGTTGTGCACACTTGGCAAAACTGTGCACATTATCATGCAGGACAAAAAAGGTCAGAGTGCAAAGGTACCATTTGTTATGAAAAAGGTGTCGCATTAGCAAGATCTTTCCATCTTATCTCATGATCAAGGTCCGTTGGAAACCAGGGCAATCTCTGAATTCAGCACCTAAGCAACCTCTTAAGCCTGACACATTCTGTTCTGTACACTTCTCATAGTGATGTTAATGCCAAATGTAGTTACAAACGGCGGCAGATTAAAGACCCCTTCATTATTAGCAAACATACCAAACTCTGTACATCACAACACGTGAGATAAGGCGGATTAAGGTGGTTGAGATAACAGGCATACCAATTTCAATTCATAAGATTTTATTGAAGTAACTGGTTAATCATATGCATGTGAAATACACCCATCAGCCATAACATTAAAACCACTGACAGGAAAGTGAAGAACACTGATTATCTCGTTACAATGGCACCTGTCAAGGGGTGGGGTGTATTAGAATAGAATACACTTTATTTGTCATTTGTACATACATACAATGAAATTCACTCTCTGCATTTAACCCATCCTAGCTTGCGTAGTTAGGAGCAGTAGGCAGCCGCCGTGCAGCACCCGGGGAAGGCAGCAAGTGAACAGTCAGTTCTTGAAGTTGATGTGTTGGAAGCAGGAGAAATGGGTGAGCGTAAGGATCTGAGCGACTTTGACAAGGGTCAAATTGTGATGGCTAGACGACTGGGTCAGAGCATCTCCAAAACGACAGGTCTTGTGGGATGTTCCCAGTATGCAGTGGTCAGTACCTACCGAAAGTGGTCCAATTAAAGAAAGACAACCAGTGAACCAGCGACAGGGTCATGGGCGCCTAAGACTCATTGATGCACGTGGGGAGTGAAGGCTAGCCCGTCTGGTCTGATCCCACAGAAGAGCTACTGTAGCTCAAACTGCTGAAGAAGTTGATGCTAGCTACAATAGACAGGTGTCAGAACACACAGTGTATCCACCTTGCTGTGTATGGGGCTGTGTAGCTGTAGACCGGTCAAAGTGTCCATGATGACCCCTGTCCACCGCCAAAAGTGCCTACAATGGGCACGTGAGTGTCAGAACTGGACCATG
This sequence comes from Lampris incognitus, assembly GCF_029633865.1. Lineage (NCBI taxonomy): Eukaryota > Metazoa > Chordata > Actinopteri > Lampriformes > Lampridae > Lampris > Lampris incognitus. The sequence goes on along the minus strand of NC_079231.1, from coordinate 23,131,096 downwards.
GTGCAATGGAAGAAGGTGGCCTAGTCTGATGAATTACATTTTCTTTTACATTACGTGGAGGGCTGGGGCAGGTGCACCATTTACCACACAGGCCACTTAAGGGTCACATCCAGATCACATGTTGCCCAGAGCACCGCATCTTTGCCAAAAAAGGCCCACGTTTGATTTGGCATATTTGGCCATATTCGCTATTATAGATGTGGGCCACTTCAGGCTCACATCCATTTTGTCAAAGCCATCACTGCAGCATCATTGCCTGAAGTGGCCCACATCCGGATGCTACCACCTGGGCTGCTCCTTATAGTACTAAAATGGGTTAAATACTGAGAACGATTTTCCCTACAGGGATTAACAAAGACATACAACTGAAAGTAAGAATTTCTTATGGTTTGTACAAAGTTGCTATAGTAACAAGTATTGCGTAACTGGAACCCCTCACGTATTCTACTACGTCCCACGAGAGAGACCTGACGTATTGTTTCGTTACCGTGGTAAGGGGACACCCCTTTGTTGACGAACTGGAGAAACTCTTTGGCTGCGGTCTGCACGGCTTCCTTGGAGGTCTTCATGATCAGCGACTAAGCCCAGAAAGAAAGCGCAGGTCAGGGAAACGTGACACCAAGCGTTGTGAGAGGGCAGAACGCTGGCGGATGAGACAGCGGGGGGCTAACTAGCAACCGGCTCCTAAACGAGCTAACGTCTGTTAGCTGCCCCGCACAACACAGCTAAGGGGTCCGTCTCAACCCGCCCCCCCCCCTTACCCGGTCGGCTGAAGTCTACGCAGTCTCCCGTCAGTGAGCAACACATCCGCGGGGGTAACAATACTCGTTTCGGGCGGCACCTACCTGCATTAAAGTCCTCTGGACTTTGAGACTCCTCACCCGGCGTGACGAGGGAGCAGAGCCGTACGAGCCGCACCGCTCAGCTGACGACACCGCCGAGGGAGGTCGCCAGCGAAGCCCGAGTGCCAACACTGACTCCCAGCGGCCAGGAGGCGCAACTGCAAATCTGTTCAGAATCGTCAACGTTGGTACATATTAGTAAAATTTTTTTTGGTATTTATTTTCAATTTTTTTGTTGGTATATCCATGTTAATTTTATTTTTATATAGCTATAATTTAATTTATATAATTAATATATAATGTAATTTATATTATTTATTTAATCATTTATATTTATTTGTATTTTTGTATTTACTATTTTTTGTATCAGTACACGTATACGTACAAATATATACTAGCTAGCTGTATAGGTTTAGTTTGACACCAGCAATGTATCATGCAGCAGGTTGCGGGTGATTGGAGAGCCTGCTAGGTTTAAATCTAATGCAGATGAGGAGTCAGCTAGTTTAGTTAAATGGTAAAATGGTAAAGGGACTGCATTCATAGAGCACTTTTCTAGTCTACTGACCACTCAAAGTGCTTTACAATGTAAAGTTTAGCATATGGGCATTATGGTATAATACATGAGCATTACTCAACCATAACAAGTAGTGACATACCTGTAGACATACCTGTAGTGACATACCTGTAGTGACAAGTAGTGACATACCTGTTGTGCATACATGCCTGCCTCCAATGTCCTGTTGTTGTTCCATTTCTTTCCTTTTTCTTTGTTTTCCTTTTTTTCTTTTTCTGTGTGAGTGATGTCTGCAAGTGCTAGAAGCTGCTGTGTGCTGGAGTCAAATTCCTCGTTTGCATGCACACTTGGCCAATAAAGTTGATTCGGATTATTAAAATATCTAATTACCTAATTGTCCAAAAAGCAAATTCATTAAATGGTCTGCCCTGAGCAAAACTGTTTATCCATCTTGAAGGTGGATTGGTGGCTACCGCTGTCAGCAATAAGGTTCTGGGATCGATTCCAGCCCATCTGTGTGGAGTTTGCGTGGTCTCCCCGTGTATGTGTCCAAAGATATGCATGTTAGATGGATTGGAAGTGACTGCGTGTGTGTGTATGGGCCCTGCCACGGACTGGCAATCTGTCCAGGGTGTCTCCCTGCCTTCTGCCCAATGCCTTCTGGGAAAGACTCCAGCCACCCATGACCCGTAATTAGATTAACCAAGCGTGTATAATGGATGGGTTTCATATGGCGTGCTCCAGGATGAAGTTATTGTTGTTGATGCCTTGACATGTTGTTTATCAGAAATATCACGTCAAGCCATTACAGCAAGCATGCATACACGAGTTACGCATGCTTGCTGTAATGGCTTCCAGGTACTTGTGCAAAATTAAAACAGAAAGTCAGTTTTGTTAAAACATTTCGAATGCCAAACAAAAACTTGTCTTAAAATAAATTTACAGTGACCAACTTTGAGAGAGACGAGGGACAGTCAGAGGACAAAGGGGGTATGTGCATGAAATGAAACTGTCCTCTTTCTGTTATCTTGCTAATGTATTGTCCATTCTATTGTTACACTTCCTATAGTTACATTAGTGGCACTAAACCTTTATGTTGCAGCACTCTGAGGGCAGTGACAGTGGGTGAGACTGCATCGGTGTTGTGAATGGATTTGGCACGAGCCAGTCGGACTGCAACTGGACTACAGTGTTTATTTAAACACTTATGAACCAAACATAGGCACCGGGACAGCGAGGTGGTTAGGGAGGTCTGTCTTACCGCTCTTGTGATGTCTTTGAACAAAATAAAAAAGCTAAATCTTTACCAGCTTTGAGACTACTGCTTTGCAACTGACCGTGGGCCTAAACCTCCCAGCTGAGGGGACAAGCAAAAGGACCAATGTGTCCTTTGCAGGGTAATAGAATGTAAAATAAAACCAATGTTCATCTTCATCTTTATTAGATTTTGGCTGGATTGGATGCTGCTCACATCAGCAAGTCTCTCTGGGTAATAAGAGACGTGTAATCCTGTCGGGGCTGCAGCATTAAGCAACAGCTGGGCAGAAATGCTGGTTACTGAACATGTTGTGCATGTTGTGAAGTTAATATTAACTACCCACTCCCTCTGTCCGCAGCAGCTGTGGCCATGGCAATAATCAGTCCCCTCGTAATTTCCATAAAATTATTTAACCAGGCCAGGAAACGGCTGCATTGTCTGGCCTGCTGTCTGAAGACACCTTATCAGCACGCGGCACTTTGGATCCAAACGTGTGCATGACAGGACGTCAATGGCCACTGCTATTCAGTACCCTGACAAGGCGAGTTAGCATGTAGACTAAATGATTGCAACAAAAAGTGTAATGGATTGGTGTAATGGATTGGGCGTCCGGGTGGAGTGGCGGTCTATTTCGTTGCCTACCAACACGGGGATCACTGGTTCAAATCCCCGTGTTAACCCCAGTGTGGTCGGGCGTCCCTACAGATAAAATTGACCTTGTCTTTGAGTGGGAAGCCGGATGTGGGTATGTGTTCTGGTCGCTGCATTAGCGCCTCCTCCGGTTGGTGGGGGTGCCTGTTTGGGGGGGGGGTGGTAACGTGATACTCGCATGTGTTACATCCCCCTGGTGAAACTCCTCACTGTCAGGTGAAAAGAAGCCGCTGGCGACTCCACATGTATTGGAGGAGACATGTGGTAGTCTGCAGCCCTCCCCGGAAAGGCAGAGGGGGTGGAGTAGAGACTGGGACGGCTCAGAAGAGTGGGGTAGTTGGCCAGGTATAATTGGGGAGAAAAAGGGGGATCCCCCCCCCCAAAAAATAAGTGTAATGGAAATTAGGTTTCATCATCATCATCATTGGCGGTCACTCGGGGTTGAGTATGACCGTCCTCTCTTGGGGTCCCTCTGGGTCCTCAGGTGGGTGTAGAGGCTAGTCCTGGAGCCGCATTATGGGAGGACATCAGTGCGTGACAGCTTTTTACGTGGAGTGGTTGATGTGCCTGCAGCCACCACATGGTCCTTGGCAGGAGGTGGCCAGAGTCCAATGGCATGGAGAACCAAGACGATTGGGGACCACCCTCTGTTGCAGCCTTCATTCACCTTCACTGCCGTTGTGACCTGGAGACGTCTTCCACCAGTTCCGCCGTTGAGGTCTTTCTTGGATCACGCTTTGTCTGGAATCTCCCTCTTGACCTATCTGCCTTGGGTGACCCTACCAGGAGCCAAGCTCCGGACGGCATAGCTCTTGGGATCATTGGTACATGCAAGCTTCTCCACCACAGCAAGGTGGAGATCCAGGGGGACTTTTCTTAACTGCATGACACTCAGAGCTCAGTCTCATGCAATGCAGTCTCATAAGAGATTAATGCATTTTTTGGTATGTTGGTGCAAGATGGCAAGATTAACAGTAAACAGTAAAGATAATAAATTATAAGATAAGATAAAATAATGATAAAAGTAGGGTGCAATAAGGTGCAATAAATATGCTAGTGTTTCTGCTTAATCTGCTGTATTTGATCAGATACCTGGTAGCAGCGCTGGGAACTGGTTAGTGAAACTGTTCCAGGGAAAAGCCAGTTTGTTCATCAGCCAGTGTGGGTGTCCTCTCCAAGTGTCATCAAGTGGGCGGCATGGTGGCCCAGTGGTTAGCGCTGTCGCCTCACAGCAAGAAGGTCCTAGGTTTGAGCCCCAGGCCATCCCAGGTCCTTTCTGTGTGGAGTTTGCATGTTCTCCCCGTGTCTGTGGTGGGTTTTCTGCGGGTGCTTTGATTTCCTCCCATCATCAAAAGAAATATGCATGTTAGGTTTAATACTCCTGTCTGTGCCCCTGAGCAAGGCAGTGGGAAAAGAACTGGAGTTGGTCCCCCGGCGCAGCATGGAGGCGGCAGCCCACTGCTCCTAGCTACACAGATCACAAACTGTGCCTGTGCTCCACCAAAAACGACCCGTAGGTCGTTTGTACAAGCAGCTTATTACGATAGAGTAACGTTTTAAAGTTAAGTGACCTCTAGCGGTCGTGCTGATAATAGCAATCTTGACGGTGAAACAACACAAAAACTCACTGGCTACATATTCTATTGCTCTCGAATTGTTTTTATCACTATTTACTGACGACTCACCTTTATTAGCCTGTCTATGAGGCGTTGTAAAAAGGACGTCAACAGGTGGATGAAAACCCACAATGCACAGAGGCGAAAAGTATCTGTGGCATATCTCCTGCCGCCGGTAGGGGCGCTAAATTAGGAAACGCTGCTGTGGGTCGTATTGGAGGCTATACGACCTATGGGGTTGTATGGGTTGGAGGACTTGTAGGTTAATTTGCAGTAAGTGAGTTTCCCCAGGGGGATTAATAAAGGAAACCTGAATTAAATTATAAATTAAAATATATACAGCATTATTCCTGGTACCATTATTGTGGAGGTTTCTTGCAAGGGATGATGTCTTGCCACGGTGGAGTTTGATGGGCATGTCTTCTTTAGGATTACCGAGCTTAAAAGGGTTTCATAAGTCTTGCTTGGACATGGTTGCCAGATAGACTGAGAGGTCTACAGATTAGGCAGCTAGGTAGATATAGACAGATAGGTAGATATAGACTGATGGGTAGATATAGACAGATAGGTAGATATAGACTGATGGGTAGATATAGACAGAGAGGTAGATATAGACTGATGGGTAGATATAGACAGGTAGATATAGACACATAGGTAGATATAGACAGGTAGATATAGACACATAGGTAGATATAGACTGATGGGTAGATATAGACAGATAGGTAGATATAGACAGGTAGATATAGACACATAGGTAGATATAGACAGGTAGATATAGACACATAGGTAGATATAGACTGATGGGTAGATATAGACAGGTAGATATAGACAGATAGGTAGATATAGACTGATGGGTAGATATAGACAGATAGGTAGATATAGACTGATGGGTAGATATAGACTGATGGGTAGATATAGACAGAGAGGTAGATATAGACTGATGGGTAGATACAGACAGAGAGGTAGATATAGACTGATGGGTAGATATAGACAGGTAGATATAGACACAGGTAGATATAGACAGGTAGATATAGACACATAGGTAGATATAGACTGATGGGTAGATATAGACATATAGGTAGATATAGACAGATAGGTAGCTATAGACCGGTAGATATAGACACATAGGTAGATATAGACAGATAGATATAGACACATAGGTAGATATAGACAGATAGGTAGATATAGACACATAGGTAGATATAGACAGATAGGTAGATATAGACACATAGGTAGATATAGACACATAGGTAGATATAGACAGATAGGTAGATATAGACACATAGATAGATATAGACACATAGATAGATATAGACACATAGGTAGATATAGACACATAGGTAGATATAGACACATAGGTAGATATAGACAAGTAGATATAGACACATAGGTAGATATAGACTGATGGGTAGATATAGACACATAGGTAGATATAGACTGATGTGTAGATATAGACACATAGGTAGATATAGACACATAGGTAGATATAGACAGGTAGATATAGACACATAGGTAGATATAGACTGATAGACAGGTAGATATAGACAGGTAAATATAGACACATAGGTAGATATAGACACATAGGTAGATATAGACAGGTAGATGTAGACACATAGGTAGATATAGACTGATGGGTAGATATAGACACATAGGTAGATATAGACAGATAGGTAGATATAGACAGATAGGTAGATATAGACACATAGATAGATATAGACACATAGGTAGATATAGACACATAGGTAGATATAGACAAGTAGATATAGACACATAGGTAGATATAGACAGATAGGTAGATATAGACACATAGGTAGATATAGACAAGTAGATATAGACACATAGGTAGATATAGACTGATGGGTAGATATAGACACATAGGTAGATATAGACTGATGTGTAGATATAGACACATAGGTAGATATAGACACATAGGTAGATATAGACAGGTAGATATAGACACATAGGTAGATATAGACTGATAGACAGGTAGATATAGACAGGTAAATATAGACACATAGGTAGATATAGACACATAGGTAGATATAGACAGGTAGATGTAGACACATAGGTAGATATAGACTGATGGGTAGATATAGACAGGTAGATATTGACAGATAGGTAGATATAGACTGATGGGTAGATATAGACAGGTAGATATAGACACATAGGTAGATATAGACAGGTAGATGTAGACACATAGGTAGATATAGACTGATGGGTAGATATAGACACATAGGTAGATATAGACTGATAGACAGATAGATATAGATAGGTAGATATAGACAGATAGGTAGATATAGACTGATGGGTAGATATAGACAGGTAGATATAGACAGATAGGTAAATATAGACTGATGGGTAGATATAGACAGATTGGTAGACTGATGGCAAAAAGAAATAAAAGAATCATATAGTCTTAGAGATTTTCCCATATCTATATGTCATTGGTTCTTATTCTATTTTGTTTCTCTACTCGTTTTATCTTTCATTTGCAGTGAAGGGAAATTGTCAAGTATCCAAAGATCACTTTGCTGTCTCCTGTCTTCCTCTCTATCTTCCCTCTCCCTCTCTCTCTCTATCCACTCTCCCTCCCCCTCTCTCTCGCTTGTATTGTCTGCCAGTCCCTCGGTGTCCTTCATATTAGTTCTGTAGGTACCTTATGAAGCTATTTGTCACTGAATCCTAACAGGAGTCAGCCTTATATAGCTCTGAACGCCTGGAGAGCTGGAGGAAGAGAGCTGGAGGCCGGGAGACAGATGACAAGTGAGATGGGAGGAAGACAGGAGGAGGGGGAGAGGGGGGGGAGGGAGAGAGAAAGAGGGTGAGGGAGAGAGAGAGTGAGAGGGAGAGAGAGGGGGGGGCGAGGGAGAGGGAGAGAGAGGGAGGGGGAGAAAGGGAGGGGGAGAGAGGGAGAGAGAGAGAGAGGGTGAGGGAGAGAGAGTGAGAGTGAGAGAGAGGGGGGGCAAGGGAGAGGGAGAGAGAGGGAGGGGGAGAGAGGGGGGGA
>NC_079231.1:23088208-23120708 GCF_029633865.1 Lampris incognitus | reverse complement strand
ACAGATAGAAGCCACCAGTCTCCATCACCCTGTGACAGATAGAAGCCACCAGCCTCCATCACCCTGTGACAGATAGAAGCCACAAGTCTCCATCACCCTGTGACAGTTAGAAGCCACCAGCCTCCATCACCCTGTGACTGATAGAAGCCACCAGTCTCCGTCGCCCTGTGACAGATAGAAGCCACCAGTCTCCATCACCCTGTGACAGATACAAGCCACCAGTCTCCATCACCCTGTGACAGATAGAAGCCACCAGCCTCCATCACCCTGTGACAGATAGACGCCACCAGTCTCCATCACCCTGTGACAGATACAAGCCACCAGTCTCCATCACCCTGTGACAGATAGACGCCACCAGTCTCCCATCACCCTGTGACCGATAGAAGCCACCAGCCTCAATCACCCTGTGACCAATAGAAGCCACCAGCCTCCATCACCCTGTGACTGATAGAAGCCACCAGTCTCCATCACCCTGTGACCAATAGAAGCCACCAGTCTCCGTCACCCTGTGACAGATAGACGCCACCAGCCTCCATCACCCTGTGATAGATAGAAGCCACCAGCCTCCATCACCCTGAGACAGACAGAATCCACCAGTCTCCATCACCAGTCTCCATCACCCTGTGACAGATAGAAGCCACCTGTCTCCATCACCCTGTGACAGACAGACAGTGTGGAGGACATGCACGTGTCTCACAATGAAAACCTCCATCACACACACATCAAACCACACTATGAACACAACAAATGGGAAAAACAAGTACTCTGCTCTGTAAAAGGAGCTTCCATCTTCTTCTTCTTCTTCTTCTTCTTCTTTCTTCTAAAAATCCAACAATAACCTGGAAATAGGGGGAAAAGCCCCTTTTGGTGGATGAGGGAAGAGTTTTCTCACGTTGGTGAACATCAATGGGAGCCTCCTGTCAAAAAAACAGACAGCTGGGCGTCCGGGTACCGTTGCCTACCAAGACAGGGGTCACCAGTTCGAATCCACGTTACCTCCGGCTTGGTCGGGCATCCCTACAGACACAATTTGCCATGTCTGCGGGTGGGAAGCCGGATGTGGGTATGTGTCCTGGTCACTGCACTAGTGCCTCCTCTGGTTGGTCGGGGCGCCTGCTCGGGGGGAGGGGGAACTGGGGGGAATATCGTGATCCCCCCACGCACTACTGGGGGGATTAGCGTGGTCCTCCCACACGCTACCTCCCCCTGGTGAAACTCCTCACTGTCAGGGGAAAAGAAGCGGCTGGTGACTCCACATGTATCGGAGGAGACATGTGGTAGTCTGCAGCCCTCCCCGGATCGGCAGAGGGGGTGGAGCAGCTCAGGGAGCTGGGTGATTTGGCCAGGTACATTTGGGGGACAAAAAAGGGGGGGATCCCCTCACCCCCCCCAAAACAGAAGAAATAATGAGAGGCTTGCATGTGTTAGGGCTGAACTCCCCACGATTGTTCCCGAGATGTGCGAGTGAGTTTACACAGAGGACCTTTTTGTGTTTCGCGTTGGCTGCGACACATCTTAACGACGTCATCATTACGGGCGGCCATTGTTTAGGCCTTTTAGCCGGGACTGGGTGGGTACACGCTCTCTCTGGGAAGGGCTGAAGGCATGTACCGCACCTTCATCCCGTCTTGTCGGGCAGAGGATAGTTTTCCTTATTAAGTCAGATTAGCCAAAGCTGCTCCGGAGGAGGACGCCGTCATTAACAAGCTACGCCACATCACCATGTGAGGACGGCGCAGCGTCTTAAAAGCCGCCTCCGCTGCATCCTCACGTTGTTATGACATGAGATCACCGGCACAGGGCCAGGGCTTCTTCTCAGCTCATACTCGAACGCCACTGATTGATTTATGATTTGTTAGTGTTATGCAAAAGAACAGGGTCATGAGATCCACGGTGTGTGCCGCTAACGCGGTTTCCTTCGTCCAGTGTCTATATGTGCACCTCGCACCCTCGCCCTGGACCAAACCAAGTCCTGTCGTATCTCAAACAGCTGCTGCATAAGTTTGTTTACATCTCATTAGTCACGAAATACCTAACTTACTCCTGAGCCGGGAGGGTTTTAGCCCCTTTGACCCCTGGTCTGGTTGTGTATGCTGATGACACTTCAGTGTATGTGGTTACCAGGGAATCAATACTACTAATATACAGAATACCTTTGTGTATAGAAGTGGTGACATGTGCAGTCCACCGTCACGAGCTGATCCACGTTTGGAGGCCCCGATGTCCCCCATCCGATGTATGTCAGCATGGGCCTCTGTTCTGATGCAGGTTGCGGATATGGCTCTGTGACAAAACCACTTCCTGTAGGTTGACTATACGTGGTGGATCGAGTTTCAGTGGGACATTTTGCAGGTCTCCCACAACAAAAAGATGATGTCCATTTCTGTCACGATGACTCAGATGGTAGCTCTGGAATGACACGCCGCTCCACACCATAGGCCCGGGACAGCTGGGCGAGAGAGAGAGAGAGAGAGAGAGAGAGAGAGAGAGAGAGAGAGAGAGAGAGAGAGAGAGAGAGGAGATTGGGTATGATGAGGGGGGGTCACTATAAATAGCTGGGGGGGAGGTTGGCCTGCTCCTCAGTTAGCCCGACTCCTCTCCAGCAGCCTGCTCCGTCCCATACTGTGGTCGATCCAACCATGACCTCCTACAGTTCCACCGCCCAGACCGCCTCCTCCTACCGCCGCTCCTTCGGCCCATGGCGGCTACGCCTCCCCCTCCCTAAACCGCTCGCTGTTCGGCCACTCGGGCTCCGGAGGCGGCCACATCGCCTCCAGGGTCTACGAGGTGACCAAGAGCAGCAACACACCGGGCTACTCCTACCGGGCCTCCTCGTCCTACGGCAAGCCCGTCATCTCCTCCCGGGCGTCCGCCGGGCGCTCCTACGCCGGCATGGGTGCCACACTGGACTTCAGCCTGGCTGACGCCCTCAACCAGGAGTTCCTCGCCACGCGCACCAACGAGAAGGTCGAGCTGCAGCATCTGAACGACCGCTTCGCCAGCTACATCGAGAAGGTGCGCTTCCTGGAGCAGCAGAATGCCACGCTCACTGTGGAGATCGAGAGGCTGCGCGGGCGCGAGCCCACCCGCATCGCCGACCTGTACGAGGAGGAGATGAGCGAGCTGAGGAGGCAGGTGGAGATCGTCACCAACCAGAGGTCCCGCGCCGAGATCGAGAGAGACAACCTGGCCGACGACCTGGACAAAGTCAAACTCCGGTGAGGGGGGGTCTGTCTGTCTGTCTGTGGCTGTATGATGTGATAGCTAAAGCATTGTCTGTGTGTGTGTGTGGGAGGGGGGTGTTTTCTTGTATTTCTATCTGTGTGAGGTCCACTTTGGGTTTCTAACCATCAGATTGAGGACACCTTTGCAAAGTTAAGACATTTGGGCCAGTTCTCACTTCCTTAGGGGTCTATCTTAGGGTTAGGACTTGGTTTTAGGGTTGAGGTTAGAATCAGGATTAGGTTAAGGTCAGGGTAAGGGTTAAGGTTAGACATGTAGTTCAGATGGGTGAGGTTAGGGTTAAGGGCTAGGGAATGAATGTAGTCAATGGGGGGTCCCCACGAAGGTAGAAGTACAAGAATGTGTGTGTGTCCGTACTTATAAACGGGTGAAAAAGGGAGATTGATCCAGCTGTGCATGTTAGAAAGGGTTAAATACTTGGGGGGGGGGCATTATGTGTGGTGGTGACAGTGGGGCGAGAGAGAGAGGGGGGGGGGGAAGGAACACACCTTCACCCACTCCAAACTGGCACAGCTGAGAGAGAGAGAGAGAGAGAGAGCAAGAGAGAGAGAGGGAGATGGGGAGAGAGAGAGAGAGAGAGAGAGAGAGAGAGAGAGAGAGAGAGAGAGAGAGAGAGAGAGAGAGAGAGAGAGAGAGAGAGAGAGAGAGAGAGAGAGAGAGAGAGAGAGAGAGAGAGAGGAGGAAATACACCATTCCAAACTGGCACAGCTGAGAGAGAGAGAGAGAGAGAGAGAGAGAGAGAGAGAGAGAGAGAGAGAGAGAGAGAGAGAGAGAGAGAGAGAGAGAGAGAGAGAGAGAGAGAGAGAGAGAGAGGAGAGAGAGAGGAGGAAATACACCATTCCAAACTGGCACAGCTGAGAGAGAGAGAGAGAGAGGAGAGAGAGAGAGAGAGAGAGAGAGAGAGAGAGAGAGGGAGCGAGAGGAGGGAGGAAATGCACCGTTCCAAACTGGCACAGCTGCCACATGTTGACTGGGAAGGAGAGATGTGAGCACTCAAGATGTTGTTGTCGTTGCTCGGATTGGCAGTACTGGAATGCCAGGAGAGGTTACGAGGCCTCACCGACATTAAGAACACACCAACCCTGAGGACACAAGTCCACAGAGATGGAAGGATGGATGAAGGAGTGTCTGCTGGAGGGATTAGGCCGGGGCTTAAGAAGTAGATGTCTGAAATAAGAGCGTCTAAACATGACAAGTGATCTTTTCATAACCGACCCGCAGCAGATCAGGCGGGCCGCTGGATTTAAGCCGGCCCTTTGGGGACGGCGATCGCTCGTTTGTTTTGGACACAAGCGGGTATTTTTAAACCCTGAGGTCATGCTGGCCTTGAGTTTAAAGCTGCCGGTTTTAAGTTCTTTCCAAAGTGTAATGTTGTCATGTTAAAATGGTAAATAAACAGACTGCATTTATGTTTTCTCCACCACTCGAAGCTCTTCACAGTGTACGCCTCACATTCACCCATTCACACACACACAGTCATACACTGCGGGTGGAGGCTGCCGTGCAAGGCGCCAGCCTGCTCATCAGGAGCAGTTAGAGGTACAGTGTCTTGCTGAAGTACACTTTGACGACACACTCTCTGGGAGGAGCCGGGGATCAAACCAGCGACCTTCTGATTACCCCAATGTTGTAAAAGAGACGCCCTACTGTAAAGTTGTGACGGTAATTGTAAAATGAAACCCCTAATGTGGATGAGCACAGCGTTAACAGTGTTAGCTAGCACTACCGTTAGTGTTTACAGTTAGTGATGTTAGTGCTAACAGCATTAACGCTAACGTTAGCATTAACACTGTTAGCATTCACAGTGTTGGACGGCAGTATTGGAATGCCAGGAGTGGGACGTCACCTCCAGCGTTAACACTGTTAGCTAGCACTAATGTTAGTGTTTACACTGTTAGTGATGTTAGTGCTAACAGCATTAACGCTAACGTTAGCATCAACAACTGTTAGCATTCACAGTGTTGGACGGCAGTATTGGAATGCCAGGAGTGGGACGTCACCTCCAGTGTTAACACTGTTAGCTAGCACTAACGTTAGTGTTTACACTGTTAGTGATGTTAGTGCTAACAGCATTAACGCTAACGTTAGCATTAAACACTGTTAGCATTCACAGTGTTGGACGGCAGTATTGGAATGCCAGGAGTGGGACGTCACCTCCAGCGTTAACACTGTTAGCTAGCACTAACGTTAGTGTTTACACTGTTAGTGATGTTAGTGCTAACAGCATTAACGCTAACGTTAGCATTACACACTGTTAAGCGTTCACAGTGTTGGCCTTAACAGCGTTAACAGTGTTAGCACTAACCGCTAACGTTAGTGCTAACACTGTTAACGCTGTGTGTTAATGCTAACTGTTAACGCTAACGATAGTGCTCACACTTAACGCTGTAAGCGCCAACACTGTGAACGCCAAGAGATTTAATGCTAATGTTAGTGCTAACACTTAACGCTTAGTGTTAATGGTAACAGTGTTAACGCTAACGTTAGCGCTAACACTTAACGCTGTGTTAATGCTAACAGTGTTAACGCTAACGTTAGCGCTAACACTTAACGCTTAGTGTCAATGCTAACAGTTTTAACGCTAACTTTAGTGCTAACACTTAATGCTGTGTTAACGCTAACGTTAGCGTTACAGTGCTAACACTTAACGCTTAGTGTTAATGCTAACAGTGTTAACGCTAACGTAGCGCTAACACTTAACGCTGTGTTAATGCTAACAGTGTTAACGCTAACGTTAGTGCTAACACTTAACGCTGTGTTAATGCAAACGTTAGCGTTACAGTGCTAACACTTAACGCTTAGTGTTAATGCTAACAGTGTTAACGCTAACGTTAGTGCTAACACTTAACGCTTAGTGTTAAGGCTAACGTTAGCGTTACAGTGCTAACACTTAACGCTTAGTGTTAATGCTAACAGTGTTAACGCTAACGTTAGCGTTACAGTGCTAACACTTAACGCTTAGTGTTAATGCTAACAGTGTTAACGCTAACGTTAGTGCTAACACTTAACGCTTAGTGTTAAGGCTAACGTTAGCGTTACAGTGCTAACACTTAACGCTTAGTGTTAATGCTAACAGTGTTAACGCTAACGTTAGCGTTACAGTGCTAACACTTAACGCTTAGTGTTAATGCTAACGTTAGCGTTACAGTGCTAACACTTAACGCTGACAGTGTTAACGCTAACGTTGACGCTAATGTTAGCGCTATGCCTTCCTCATTGAGTTGTCCAGGAGAAGTTTGCAAATATTTATATTTATATTAATTTCAGTGTAAAACCAGGGGGACAACGCAGTTTAAATTCAAGAGGAATTTGGATTAAAAAAAAAAACCAAAACCCCAACACGTTAAAACACTCACCGTCATCATTTTTAGGAGCTCATTGGAACGAGTGCTTCCCCACTGACAGGCCTGCACCAGTAGAGATAACGGAAGGGACCCAACAGCGGCCAAACTATAAGTAACTATAAGTAACTATAACTATCACTAACTGCTACACCCAAGCCGAGAAGATGTGACGTCACACACTGAAGGACGTTCCCCCCGTTAACAACGGGGCGACGTGCAGGGATGGACAGCTGCGTGACAAAAACTGGTGAGAGTCAACACCAGGGGGGAGGCGTCCCCTTAGCTCAGACGGAATGATTGACGGTTCGACGATTGACACCTCCGGCCACGCGGTAGGCGGAATATCGATCAACACAAACAGACACGATAAAGACAGGGATGGTTGTTAAGGATGGTAAGAAAGGAGGATAAGAAGAGTAGATAGCTGTAAGGATGATGGCTGATGCTCAAGTAACGATTTGTCATGGCTGTGTGTGTGTGTGTGTGTGTGTGTGTGTGTGTGTGTGTGTCTACTAGCATGTGTGCACTTTTGAGTGTGTTTATGCATTTTGTGTATGTGTGTGTGTGTGTGTGTGTGTGTGTCTACTTGCATGTGTGCACTTTTGAGTGTGTTTATGCATTTTGTGTATGTGTGTGTGTGCACCTGCTTGCCTGAATTCACGCAGTGTGTGCTTGCGTGCGTGAGTGTGTGTGTGTGGACCTGCTTGCCTGAATTCATGCAGCGTGTGCTTGCGTGTGCTTGCGTGTGTGAGTGTGTGTGTGTGTGTGTGTGTGGACCTGCTTGCCTGAATTTATGCAGAGTGTGTATGTGCGCGTGCGCGTGCGTGCGTGTGTTTAGTGTGCGTGTGTGTGAGAAGGAAATGTGTCATTCCAAACCAAAGTTAGACAACATCACACTGCCTCTCTGTCCTCCGGGCAGCGCTGTTAGGACACACAGCATGTTTATGTTCTCCTCTTCTATAAAAGGCGAGGAAAGAGAGAGAGAGAAAGAGAGAGAGAGAGAGAGAGAAAGAGAGAGAGAGAGAGAGCATCTGAATCATCTGGTGATTTATCTTCTCTCTCTCTGTCTGTCTTCTGCTATCTGTTTCCGTGACTCTCTTTCTGTGTCTCACTCTGGCGCGTGCGTCTCTCGCGTGCGGTGCTGCAGAGGGACGAGCTGGACCGCACGTGAATTCAGATATCAGCGTTCTGGTCCAAGTTTGTGCTCTTTGGTGATAAGCTGCAGACTAAAGCTTTTCTTTTCCTTTCTTTTATTTTTTTGGGGGGGGATTCCCCCTTTTTCTCTCCCCAATTGTAATCGGCCAATTACCCCACTCTTCCGAGCCGTCCCGGTCTCTGCTCCACCCCTTCTGCTGATCCGGGGAGGGCTGCAGACTACCACATGCCTCCTCCCATACATGTGGAGTCACATGCCTCCTCCCATACATGTGGAGTCACCCCCCCAATTCCCCCTCCCACCCCCGACCAGGCGCCCCGACCGAGCAGAGGAGGCGCAAGTGCAGCGCCCAGGACACATACCCACATCCGGCTTCCCACCGCAGACAAGGCCAACTATGTCTGTAGGGACGCCCGACCAAGCCGGAGGTAACCCGGGGATTCGAACCGGTGATCCCCATGTTGGTAGGCAACGGAAGAGACCGCTATGCTACCCGGACGCCTCAGACTAAAGCTTTTGAAAATCGAAATTCAGGTTTTATCAGTAGTTTAGATCACTTATGATGTTGATTTAAAGCAGAGTAGAAGTCAGACTCCATGGTTCTGTCTCTTACTGGACAAGAGACCTACAACGACAAGAACCACCCACAACACAATGTAGCGCATTCAGGGGCAGCCGGGACGTGAACCCGGGTCCCCCGCACTGCGCTAACCAGTCGACTAAAGGGTCAGACCCGTGTTAAGCCAACCGGCTAGCGAGTCCAGTCATTCAAGATCGTTACAATGATAGTGCTGATCATAATAGTGCTAATCATAATAGTGCTAATCATAATAGTGCTGATCATAATAATGCTGATCATAATAGTGCTGATCATAATAATGCTGATCATAATAGTGCTAATCATAATAGTGCTAATCATAATAGTGCTGATCACAATAATGCTGATCATAATAGTGCTGATCATAATAGTGCTAATCATAATAGTGCTAATCATAATAGTGCTGATCATAATAATGCTGATCATAATAGTGCTGATCATAATACTGCTAATCATAAAGTGCTAATCAAAAAAGTGCTGATCATAAAAGTGCTAATCATGATAATGCTGATCATAATAGTGCTAATCATAATAATGCTGATCATAATAGTGCTAATCATAATAGTGCTGATCATAATAGTGCTAATCATAATAATGCTGATCATAATAGTGCTGATCATAATAGTGCTGATCATAATAATGCTGATCATAATAATGCTGATCATAATAGTGCTGATCATAATAGTACTGATCATAATAGTGCTGATCATAATAGTGCTAATCATAATAGTGCGGATCATAATAGTGCTAATCATAATAGTCCTAATCATAATAGTACTAATCATAATAGTGCTGATCATAATAGTACTGATCATAATAATGCTGATCATAATAGTCCTAATCATAATAGTGCTAATCATAATAGTGCTGATCATAATAGTGCTGATCATAATAATGCTGATCATAATAATGCTGATCATAATAGTGCTGATCATAATAATGCTGATCATAATAATGCTGATCATAATAGTCCTAATCATAATAGTGCTAATCATAATAGTGCTGATCATAATAGTGCTGATCATAATAATGCTGATCATAATAATGCTGATCATAATAGTCCTAATCATAATAATGCTGATCATAATAGTGCTGATCATAATAGTGCTGATCATAATAATGCTGATCATAATAATGCTGATCATAATAGTGCTGATCATAATAGTACTGATCATAATAGTGCTGATCATAATAATGCTGATCATAATAATGCTGATCATAATAGTCCTAATCATAATAGTGCTAATCATAATAGTGCTGATCATAATAGTGCTGATCATAATAATGCTGATCATAATAATGCTGATCATAATAGTCCTAATCATAATAGTACTAATCATAATAGTGCTGATCATAATAGTGCTGATCATAATAATGCTGATCATAATAATGCTGATCATAATAGTACTAATCATAATAGTGCTAATCATAATAGTACTAATCATAATAGTGCTGATCATAATAGTGCTGATCATAATAGTGCTAATCATAATAGTACTAATCATAATAGTGCTGATCATAATAGTGCTGATCATAATAGTGCTGATCATAATAGTGCTGATCATAATAGTGCTGATGATTGGATTTCTCTAACGCTCTCCTCCCTCTTTTCTTTCTAATTGCCTTCTTTTCCTTCACAGGCTGCAAGAGGAGATTCTTCAGAAGGAGGAAGCAGAGAACAATCTTGCTGCTTTCAGGGCGGTGAGTCTCCAGTGTGTGTGTGTGTGTGTGTGTGTGTGGGTGGGGGGGGGTTAATTTAGGGATTACTTGGCGATCACTAATCCAGCTCCTCAAGTGTAACTAAACTGCAGTGTGTTGCATTGTGTGCATCAGGACGTGGATGCAGCCACTCTGGCCCGTCTGGACTTGGAGAGACGTATCGAGACTCTGCAGGAGGAGATCACCTTCCTCAAGAAGATCCATGAGGAGGTCGGCTCATCTGTTCACTCTGTCTGTCCCCTTTTTCCATCTGTCTGTCACACACATACATACGCACACACACACACATGCACACACACTCTCTCTCTCTCTCTCTCTCTCTCTCACTCTCTCTCTCTCTCTCTCTCTCTCTCTCTCACTCTCTCTCTCTCTCTCTCTCTCTCTCTCTCTCTCTCCCTGCAGGAGATCCGAGAGCTGCAGGCCCAGATGCAGGAGAGCCAGGTCCAGATTCAGATGGACCTCACCAAGCCAGACCTGACAGCGGCGCTGCGCGACATCCGCACCCAGTATGAGGGCATCGCTGCCAAGAACATCGCCGAGGCCGAGGACTGGTACAAGTCTAAGGTGAGAAAGAGAGAAGAGAGTGAGTGAGAGAGAGAGAGAGAGAGAGAGAGATGTGGAGGTGGAGGAAATAGATAAACGGACAGACAGGTAGATAGACCCATCTGGAAGAATCTGGGTGGGGAAAGCAAATAACCACTACTGCTGAAGTCTCCTTGGGGGCGAACTCCTGTTGCGTTTTGACCTTTGACCTCTCCATCCACCAGGTTTCTGACCTTAACCAGGCGGTGAGCAAGAACAACGAGGCTCTGAAGCAGGCCCGCCAGGAGACCATGGAGTTCAGACACCAGATCCAGTCCTACACCTGCGAGATCGACTCCCTCAAAGGAACTGTAGGTCACGTCCAGGCCGCACCCCATTTAGTCCCACATTTGGTCTCAGAGATACTCGATTTCGAGGCCAACCTCAAAATCGCGACAGCTTCTTCTTACTCCAGCTCTGTTGCACCTCAATCTTTTCCAGCTTTGCACTTTTCTTCTTCGAATCCTGTTCTGCCCAACACCACAGCATGGCCCGTTGTATCCTACGCCACCCTTTTGTTTTTCATTATCTGCTCGATTCCCATTCCACCCTTTACAGAACGAGTCCCTGATGAGGCAGATGCGCGAGATGGAGGACCGGCACGGGCGCGAAGCCGGTGGCTTCCAGGAGACCATCACGCGCCTGGAGGCGGAGATCGCCAACATGAAGGACGAGATGGCGCGCCACCTGCGCGAGTACCAGGACCTGCTCAACGTCAAGATGGCCCTGGATGTGGAAATCGCCACCTATAGGAAACTGTTGGAGGGGGAGGAGAGCAGGTGAGAGTGTGTGTGTGTGTGTGTGTGTCTCCTGGATCTCCACGTTGTCGTGGTGGAGAAGCTTGCGTGTACCAATGATCCCAAGAGCTATGCTGTCCGGAGCTTGGCTCCTGGTAGGGTCACCCAAGGCGGATAGGTCAAGGGGGAGGTTCCAGATGAAGCGTGATCCAGCAAAGACCTCAACGGCGGAACTGGTGGAAGACGTCTCCAGGTCACAGCAGCAGTGAAGGTGGATGAAGGCTGCAACAGATGGTGGTCCTCAATCGTCTTGGTTCTCCATGCCATTGGACTCTGGCCACCCCCTGCCAAGGACCGTGTGGTGGCTGCAGGAGCATCAGCCACTCCACGTAAAAAGCTGTCACGCATAGGCGTCCTCCCATTATGCTGCTCCAGGACTAGCCTCTACACCCACCTGAAGACCCAGAAGGACCCAGAGGGAGGACCGTCATACTCGACCCCGAGTGACCGATGATAATCATGATGATGATGATGTGTGTGTGTATTGCTGGTAGATGAATTGTTGTACTGCGATCAGAAGAGGAAACCGCAGTGAGTCCGTTCGCTGTGCATGGAGTCAGTGTGTAGATGTATATCTGCATGGACACACCAACTTACATCTGGTCAAGTGCCTGCCTGGGGCATATTTATAGTCACTGAAATAGACAAAGTCTTAGAAAAGGATTATAATCTCCTGTAACTGATTCATTGTGTAAATAGTTATACATCAACTGGCCTTCTCATTATCTCTTGCAGGATTGCCTTGCCGATATCAAGTTACGGCAACGTGAGCTTCCGTGGTAAGACCAAACATCTTGCAGTTGTATTGACTTGCCACTAGAGGACGCACGTTCCCCACCCCAACAACGTCCATACTTTGATCCATTGACTATAAAGACACCATTCTCTTATTATACACCTCTGCTCTGTTCTATCTTCGATGCAGTCTTAGTTGCAGCCCTTAGAGTCAGGTTTAGATGGTTGAATCTCAGAAGACCAGGATCAGATCTGGACAGTCTAAGACTAAATTATCTGAAGCACTTGAGTAATGATCATTTCTGTATTTTATGATATGCACGTTTATGCAGAGTTTATCTCTGTGGTTTGTCCCGGAGGGGCTTCCTTTATGGCCAGGTCCCTCGAGATTCTTAATTTCTTGAGGTTTTTTTTTTCTAAATCCGGGTCGGACCGAGTTTCTGACACGGAGTCATGTTTTAACAGAGACCAGCCCTGAGCACCAGCAGCGCTCCTCCGAGATGCACTCCAAGAAAACCGTCCTCATCAAGACCATCGAGACCCGAGATGGAGAGGTACCCCCCCCCCAGTCCCACCTCCTATAGGTGTAGCACTGGGGGAAAACAACACCACATGTAACCTCCTTTCCAAGCAAACAGACACATGCAGGGACAGGCGCCCTGCCAGAAAGGGATTGTCGGCCAAAAGCCGATTGCCGTCCGCGGTTTACACGTGCCAAAAAGTGATCGCAGCTCCCACCTTGTGACTGAAACGTGTTTCTTCCTCAGAATGACTTGATTGCATTCAGGGGGGGTTATATGTTAAAGGTCATAGCCCACCAATCCCTTTCCACCAGTTGAAATACTTTAAAAGGGGGCAACAGAACCTATGAAATGTTCTTTGCACTTGCCAAAAAGTGACCGAATGGTTTTTCTTCTGCCTCAAAATAACTTGGTCTAAATGTTAAAGACAAGACCTTGTTAATGAATATAAAAACGGAATATCTAAACAGGCTGCGCGCGCTCCTGCGCACCGCAGTCCGCTTTTGGCGGAGGACGACTTTTTTGGCACGACACGTGCACGGTCGGAAAAAAACAAACCGACACCGTTTCACATCCCTGCGCTCAAGCCACCGGTTCCCTAGAAAACACTCGACGCCATCTGGGTCACCGGCGTGTTCTGACACATTCACGTCGACGCATTCACAACATAAGATGCCCGACGCACGCGTCTCAGCGGGATCCGCGCGCTCTGCTTCCAAGATAGGGAAACGTGCCGAGCTGCACGACCGATCCCGGGCTCAGCGGAACTCGCGCTCACTTGAGCTGAATAACAACGAGAGAGCACGTGCACGGCGGAACTAGCACATGTAGTTATTTGACTTTTTGCAAGTCTGCATAAATGTGCTGCGGAACTGCAACTCCGCAGTTACTCCGACTTTACTTCCAAGTTCTCACACTTCCCGGGTTTGACTGGTTTTTACTTCGTTTCTGCCTTGCAGGTTGTCAGCGAGTCAACACAGCACCAGCAGGATATCATGTAGAGAATCCACAGCCTTCACAGAGGAAGAGGAAGAGGAACGATGTGGGGGGGGGGATAATGATAATAATAATAATAATAATAATAATAAACCTAACTAAAAACAGACTTCTAATCTCACCCTTATTGCTGTTACCGTTCTTGTTGCCAGGAATGTCTCTTATGAAGAGTGGGTAAATACCCCGGATGTAATGCGGTAGTATGTTGGGGGCAGGTTTGGAGGAGAATACATGTGCTTGTGTGGATGATGTCGTTGAGTTTGACGCGGTGTAATCAACTGTGCTTACAGATGGGATTTCTCTGTTAAAACATACACAGATACATATAGCTAAGGCTGCACAGATTGTAGTAAAAACACCAGTATGGCAAAATGCTCAAAGTCCATAAGAGATGCCAAGATGGACAAAACACTGGAGAGGTCTTAGGCTAGCTGCATACATCTCTGCCCGGATGTTATGGGAAATCTACCATTTCATTCAAATTCCTCTGAAGCAAACAGTTTCAAATTTCTTTCTTTTTTTTATGTAGAAAAGAGTTTACAGGCATCACAACTTAGTAGTAGAGAGGAGATTAGAGGTATCTGGAGATATGAGCTGAGATAGAGAGAAAACGAGATGGATGAAAAGAATGATAATCCCTTGTAATCCCTTGTGACTTTGAACAATTATTTGCTAATAAAACCAAATACAGTGCACTTGATGTCTGAGCTGCCTTTGTACATATACATATAAAGTATATATTGTATATATATATATATGCTGCAATTCAATGCCCCACGCGTGGTTACTGGAGATCTTGGCACTATACAAAGCCAACAGGACACTAATAACTTTCATCAAGAACTCAATGTGGTAGTGGAAAACAACACTAGAAGCCAACTCAAAGACAATCACACAGGTAACCATCAAATGTGGCATATACCAAGGTGATGCACTGTCCCCGCTGTTGTTCTGCATAGGCCTGAACCCCCTCGGTCAGATCATCACAAGAGTGACTATGGATACAGGTTCAGAAGAGGAGTTACCATCAGCCACCTCCTATACATGGATGACATCAAGCTGTAGGTCAGGAATGAGCAAAACATCGACTCGCTGATCCACCTCACCAGGATCTACAGCAACGACATCAGGATGTCATTTGGTCAGGACAAGTGCGGTCGAGGGGTGGCAAAAAGAGGAAAGGTGCTGAGCACTAAAGGGGTTGAATTAAGATGCCAGGATAACAGACATACAGAACAGTTACAAGTACCTTTGTATTCCACAGGCAAATGGAAACCACAAGGAGGCAGCAAGGAGGTCAGCTACAGTCAAATACCTCCAGAGAGTGAGGCAGGTCCTGAGGATCCAACTCAATGGGAAGAATAAGATCAGAACCATCAACACATATGCCCTGCCAGTTACCAGGTACCCAGCTGGAATAATAAGATGGCCAAAGGAGGAGATAAAGGCCACAGATATCAGGACACGGAAACTCCGCACAATACACGGAGGGTTCCACCCGAAGTCCAGCAGCCTGAGACTGTATAATAAGTGAAAAGACGGGGGCCAAGGGTTAGTGAGTGTCAGGGCCACTATCCAGGATGAAACAAGGAACATCCATGAGTACATCAGAAAGACGGCCCTCCAAGATGAACTGCTGAGTGAGTACCTCAGGCAGCAGAAGACAAACTGCAGAGTAAGAAGAAGAAGAGAAGGTATCATGGAAAATCAAGCCCCTCCATGGGATGTACCATTGACAAATAGAGGACGTAGCTGATATTGAGAAATACTACCAGTAGTTAGAAAAGGCTGGACGGAAGGGCAGCACAGAGGCTCATAGCAGCACAAGAACAGCACTCGGCATCAGATTGGTTGAGGTAGGGGTCTACCACACCAGACAAGACCCAAGATGCAGGCTGTGCAAAGACGCCTCTGAGACAGTCCAGCACTTATTAGCAGGGTGTAAAATGCTAGCTGGGAAAGCATACACTGAAAGGCATAACCAAGAGGCTGGGATAGTGTACAGGAACATCTGTACTGAATACAGACTGGAAGTCTCCAAGTCCAAATGGGAGACACTGCCAAAGGTGGTTGAGAATGGCAGAGCTAAGATCCTGTGGGACTTCAAGTTCCAGACTGACAAGCAGGTGTTAGCTAACCAACCAGACATTTTGGTGGTCGACAAGGAACAGAAGACAGCAGTAGTGATCGATGTAGCGATCCCGAGTAACGGCAACATCAACAAGAAAGAGCACGAGAAGTTAGAGAAATACCAAGGGCTGAGAGAAGAAATAGATCGGATGTGGAGGGTGAAATCCACAGTAGTCGCAGTGGTAATAGGAGCACTAGGGCAGTGTTTCTCAACCGGGGGTCCGCGGACCCCTAGTGGTCCGTGGTGTAATTGCAAGGGGTCCGTGAAAATAAAATATCTTTAAAAAAAAGATCCTATTGTAGAGCCGAAGGAACGGAGAAGACCGTAGGTTCACACTTTAGCCGTGTAGGCAACTTTCTTTAATCCACGGTAAATCAGAGAGACAACAAAACCACAGCTCGACTGAGCGGAGGTGGCAAGAATAACCAGAAAACTGGCTGGACAACCATAACTTAACCCTGCGTTAACCTGCCAGGGCAACCATGTCTTAACCCTTAGTTCCTGGGTTGAATTCTGTCCCCAATACGTGTCCACCACACTATGACATTTATAGAAATAGGATTATTTTACTCAAATGTGACTGAGACCTTTATCTACCTAAACTATAAAGGGTAACAGGACTTTTTTCTCTAATTACATCTGTTTCACAAGTGTAATTTCTTGTATTTTAATAAGAGATCTCGCTCCCGTTTGCATTGTTAAAAGTTACTGAATACATATTCTGTTTTGTTACATATATCTGAAAGTTACTGAACACATATTCTGTTTTGTTACATATATCTGAAAGTTACTGAATACATATTCTGTTTTGTTACATATATCTGAAAGTTACTGAATACATATTCTGTTTTGTGACATATATCTGAAAGTTACTAAATACATATCCTGTTTTGTTACATATATCTGAAAGTTACTGCATAAGAATTCTGTTGTGTTAACTATATCTAAGTTACAACTGAAAGCTCTTATTTTTGCCCCAAAGAGTGAATAAATGCTATAATGCAATTTAAAATGCAGTTTCTACTGTTTCTATCAAATTGCAACCCCCCTCCCCCAAGATCAGGTGGAGGGGTCCTCAGGGTAGATCAAAAATACGCAGGGGGTCCAGGACCCCAAAAAGGTTGAGAACCACTGCACTAGGGTCTGTGACGACCCCCAAGCTGGGGGCGTGGCTCCAGCAGATTCCAGGAACCACATCTGTGGTCTCTGTCCAGAAGAGTGTGGTCCACACACGCATACTCTTCCGCCCAAGATGGCGACCTGAGCAGACGCTCTTTGCCACTGCTCGTCTGTGGTCGGCTGGATTCGACGTTGTTTTCTTTTTTGTCTTCGTCGCCTTTTGTATGTATCTGTGTTGTTTAAATCGGAGAGTACCGCTGGCGTCTTGTCTTTCCCCTCTCTGTCCCCGTTTTTTCGGCCCTCCGTGCTAGCCGCCTAACTAGCTAACTGGCTAACCGCCACTCGGCTAACGTTAGCTTTATGTGAGCTCTGACCTCCTGGCTCTGCACGCTAGCTTGCCGACCTGGCTCCGTCCCCCAACCCCCGCTGGATTATTTATTTTATTTTCCCTCGGCAGTGGACACTATCCCTCTTTGGACCATCATCAACTGGGACTAGCATAATCTGGACATCATCATCCCCTTTTTTTCTTTTTTCCCCCCCGGCCCACCGTGCTAGCCGCCTAACTAGCTAACTGGCTAACCGCCACTCGGCTAACGTTAGCGTTACGTGAGCTCTGACCTCCGACCTCCTGGTTCTGCATGCTAGCTTGCGGATCTAGCTCCGTCCCCCTGGACACTATCCCTCTTTGGGCCATCATCAACTGGGACTAGCGTAACCTGGACATCACCATCCCTGACGGCACTCCCCTTCATATCGTGAGTAGCTAGCCTCATCCCATCCGTGCTCTGCGCTATCCCTCTTACATTTCCAACGTTATTAACCCACCCGTCTCATGGAACCAACAGTCTGGCCTCTTCTGTTTTTACTTACGTTACCCCCCTTATTACGACTACATAGAATACCCTGGTTTCCCTTTTTATTTTCTTCCCTCATTAGTTTTTCTCCTCCTCCCTTACACTACTCTCCTGATGAACTCCTGTCCCTCAACAAAAACTACCGGCTATCCTTTGTTGCACGCACCTCCGCTCTGTCTGCTGGCATCCTCCGCTGCCGCCGTTATCTTCATCGCGGCCCCAGACACTCCCATCATCTACATCCTTCCACTAACCCTGATATGATATCCCACATCCAAACCCTATGTTCCCACCGCCCCCCCTCCACTGCACCCCTCCGCACTGCTAACCTGGAAAACCTCAGACCTCTCCAGCATGCCCCCACTATGTTGCCCTCTCATTCCATCAACCTTGCCCTCCTTAACACCCGATCACTAAATAACAAAGGCCTTATCCTACATGAAACAATCACTGATAATTCATTTGACTTTCTACTGCTCACTGAAACCTGGCAACAACCTGGTGACTTTTTCTCCCTCAACGAAGCATCCCCCCCTGGTTTTTGCTACATCTGCAGACCCAGTCCCTCCCGTCGTGGAGGTGGTCTTGCTGTTTTATTCAATCGGAATGTCAGCACCACTGAGCTGTCACTCCCCACCGTCTCATCATTTGAATTCCTCGCCTTTAAAACCTGCTCAATGGCTGTCATTCTCATCTACCGGCCACTCACACCAAATCCATCTTTCCTGTCTGACCTCTCGGAACTCCTCACAATAGCCTCATCTCTCTCCTCACACTTACTACTGCTTGGTGATTTTAACATCCACATTGATTTACCCACCTGTAAGTTTGCATCAGAATTCATCACTCTGTTGGACAATTTCAACCTCACCCAGCACGTCACTTTCCCCACCCATGTCAAAGGCCATATCCTTGACCTGGTCTGCTCTGTCAATCTACCGGTACACAACATGCATTCATCCCCATTTCCTCTGTCAGACCATAATCTCATCCACTTCACTATTCCATCCCCAACTCCTTGGCCACACCTCCTCAGAGAAATAACATTCCGCAATACTAAATCTATTGACCCCCTCCAACTCTCTGATCTGCTCTCCTCTGCTCTCCCCCTGGAACCAGCCTCTACCTCACCTGATGATCTCACCAATCACCTCAACGCCACTCTGTCTGCCTCCTTCAACACACCGGCCCCTCTCAAAACAAAAACAGTCTCCTTCAACACCTCTGCACCCATGTTCACACCTGAGCTCCGCACAATGAAACAGACTGCCCGCCAACTGGAACGACTCGTCAAGAAAACATCTCTCACTGTACATCAAGAAGCCCACAACCTCCACCTCTCTGCCTACAAAGATGCCCTCACCGCCGCCAAGTCTGCCTATTTTTCCACCATCATTAATGATTCCAGCTGTAACCCCCGCACCCTCTTCTCCACTGTAAACAACCTCCTCAAGCCCTGTGCCGATGCCCTCTCCAACTCTACTGCTGAACAGTGCAACTCATTTCTCCAATTTTTTGCAGACAAAATCGCCGCTATCAACAAATCACTGTCCCCTGCATCTGACTTGGCAGCACCTACTCCGGCACCTCGTCTCCCCATTCCCCTTGACCCCTCCCCCTGATCGCTGCCTCTCCCGGTTTGTTCCAGTTGCTCCTACCACTATCTCTGAACTCATCAGCTCATCAAAATCCACAATCTGCGCCCTTGATCCGCTCCCCACCCCCCTACTGAAGAAATGCCTCCCTGCCCTATGCCCCTACCTCACCAACCTTTTCAATTCCTCACTGTCCCATGGACTTGTCCCCTGTGCCTACAAAACTGCAGCTGTCAACCCAATTCTCAAGAAACCCGGTCTCGATCCATCCTGCCTCAACCACTGCTGGCCAATTTCTAATCTCCCCTTCCTCTCTAAAACCCTGGAACGCATTGTTGCCACACAACTCCAAACCTACCTACACTCCAACAACCTACTCGAACCCATCCAGTCCGGTTTTCGCCCACTCCACAGCACTGAAACTGCACTCCTTTAAGTACTTAATGACCTCCTCACCTCTGCCCTTAACATCCTTATCCTCTTCGACCTGAGTGCAGCCTTCGATACTGTGAGCCACAACATCCTGCTCACCAGATTGAAAGATGTCGGTATTGAAGGCACCGTACTGAGCTGGCTCCAGTCCTACCTCTCCAACAGGTCACACTTCATCTCACTTCACAACCACTCCTCTGTTCCATCCACTGTCACACAAGGTGTTCCCCAAGGTTCTTTACTCGGCCCACTCCTTTTCATCATCTACATCCTCCCTCTTGGTCAGATTCTCCGCCATTTCAACCTGGACTTCCACTGTTATGCTGATGACACCCTGATATACCTCAGCACCAAATCCACTCACAATCCACCCCTCTCTCACATTGACTTCTGTCTGTCTGCAATTAAAATCTGGATGCAGCAAAACCTTCTCAAACTCAACAGTGACAAAACTGAACTCCTCTTCATTGGCTCCAAGTCCACTCTCAGCCAAATCAACAACCTTGCACTCGCCATCGATGGCACTACTCTCTGCCCTTCCTCCCAGGCACACAACCTTGGTGTGATCCTTGATCCCACCCTCTCCCTTGAGCCACATATCCGCCAAATGGTTAAATCCTCCTTCTACCACCTTCGCAACATTGCAAAAATAAGATCCTCTCTCACACGCCCTGCTGCCGAGATACTGATCCATGCCTTCATCTCCTCCCACCTTGATTACTGCAACTCACTCCTATATGGCATCAGTGCTAGCTCTATCAAGAGACTCCAATTGGTCCAGAACGCATCCGCCCGACTTTTAACTTTCACCAAATCCTGGCACCACATCACCCCAATCCTAAAAGACCACCCATCTCCCACCGGATCAATTACAAAATCCTGGTTCATACTTATAAAGCCCTTCACAATCTGGCTCCCCATACCTCACCGATCTCCTCTCCCCCTACCAACCCTCTCGGTCCCTCAGATCACCTCAGCCTCCCTTCTCTTTACCCCCAGGTCCAACCTCCGCGGCTTTGGTGACCGAGCCTTCTCCAGAGCAGCTCCCAGGCTCTGGAACTCACTTCCCCAAATCATTAGAGACTCAGAATCCCTCCTACTCTTCCAATCCCGTCTCCAGACACACCTTTTCTCCATTGCCTTCTCGTGCCCCCTCGTCCGCTCATCCACCCCTGGTCTGGGGCAGGCTGGGGACTGAGCGCTTGACCTGCCCCCTCCCTCAACTCCCTCCCCAAGCGCATGAGACACTGCTGCGGGCTGTCCACATTCAGGTCATTGGCTGGGACTCACCACTTCAGACACCATCTGTGATTTATATGTGATTTATGATGTTTGTTTTTCTTTCCCTTTTGTATCTGTCCAAGTCGGGAGAGTACTGCTGGCGTCGTGTGTCGCTGCCGCTTCTCCCTCTCGTAGCCCCCCTTCCCATCCACCCCTGTATGTCTGAGTTATGTTTATCTGTCGTCTTGCTTCACCCCGTTTATTGTAAAGCGACTTTGAGTATATTAGAAAAGCACTATATAAGATTGACTTATTATTATTATTATTATTATTATTATTATTATTATTATAGGAGCAGCTAAGATACTGCGCAGAACCCTCAGACTCCCAGGCCTGTGGTGAACGACCCGATCTTGAGGAAGACACACACCACCGAAAAAAGGGGGAGAGGTAGAGTTATGTATATACACCGATCAGCGAAAACATTAAAACCACTTGTCTAATGTTATGTAGGTCCCCCTCGTGTCGCCAAAACAGCTCTGACCCGTAGAGGCATGTTCTCCACAAGACATCTGAAGATGTACTCTGGTATCTAGCACCAGTGGCGGCTGGTCCTATTTTTTTTTGGGGGGGGGGGGCACAATTTACCTAGGCTCAGCACACCTGACAGCTGCTTTAATGCCCACACAGTCACAAACTTATTAAGAAGGACAATGTAGCCTATAGATTTTATCAGGGTTCATAGACGGTGGATGATTGACAGGCGAGACGAGGCGTCGTGGTGCGTGTGAACATGACTGACAGCCACAATAACTGTCCAATCACATTAGATAAAAAAAAATTAAAACAATACCAATTCGCTGCCAATAAATGTGGGCTTGTCTGGGGCTGCACAGAACTGCACCCCATGGCAAATCTGAAGAAACCAATCAGATAGCAGCCTCATGCACCTGCTTGCCACAAGTTTGAGGGCTTACATAAGGTATGGTTTGGCCGGGCGCCCCTCACCCAGGAAGTATATGTATTCAGACAGAAATCCAGCAAATACCATTTGAACCAATATTTAATGCTGCTGACAGGCGCTCACAGACTGAACACACTTTTATTTCCTCATTATTTGCATTACAACTAAATTATATTTAACATGTCTAAGCAGATTTTCATCTCTTGGTGTTTGAAAGGAGCGGCACCCCTAGTGCCCTGTACTGGCCAGCCGCCACTGTCTGGCACCAAAACGTTAGCAGCAGCTCTTTTAAGTAAGTTCTGAGGTGGGGCCTCCATGGATCGGATTTGTTTTTCAAGCACATCCCGCAGATGTTCGACTGGATTGAGATCTGGGGAATTTGAAGGCCAAGGCAACACATTGAACTCTTTGTCATGTTCCTCCAACCATTCCTAAACATTTTTGCAGTGTGACAGGGTGCATTTTCCTGCTGAAAGAGGCCACTGCCATCAGGGAATACCGATGCTATGAAGGGGGTGTACGGTGCCAAAGTAACATCCACCCAGGATCCAGTGTTTACCAGCAGAACATTGCCCAGAGCATCACACTGCCCCTGCCAGCTTGCCTTCTTCCCACATCCTCTTGCCATCTCTTGCCCAGGTAAAGGACGCATATGCACCCGGCCCCCCACATGACGTAAAAGAAAACGTGATCCGTCAGACCAGGCCACCGTCCTCCATTATTCCATGGTCCAGTTCTGACGCTCACGTGCCCATTATAGCCGCTTTCGGCGCCTGTAATGGGCACATGTGGCAACCCTCCCCATTTATCCGGGCTCGGGACTTTTGCGTATTCTGTAATTCCTATTTGATCCGTCAGGAAAAGCAAAGCGTAATTTTTCATTTTTTTACTTTTGGGAAATACTTTTCAGCAGAGATCAGACTTCCGGATTATCTTTTTTTAGTTATAGCCTTTTCACCTAAGTTATGGTAATAATGATGATGATAATGAAAACAGTTAGCCGCCAAATCACTCATGATGATGTGATGTGGATAGTGACTGGATTCAAACCCACACCGTTTATACAAAATATACCATCATTTTGTAAAATGTAGGAAAAACCTTTTCACGCAATCAGTTATCTTGGTCTTTGTTCCTACACAATCTGATTTTAAGCAGCCCTCCGCTGCAGAAGTGGCCTTTGGAGAATGTCCAACACTCCAAATGCTGTGTGCTTTTTGGTATTTGAAATATAAAATATATTTATTTCAATTAGATACAATTCCCCCTCCTTTTTTCTCCCCAGTTGTATCCAGCTAATCACCCCGCTCTTCCCAGCCGTCCCGGTCTCTGCTCCACCCCCTCTGCCGATCCGGGGAGGGCTGCAGGCTACCACACGTCTCCTCCGACACATGTGGGGTCGCCAGCCGCTTCTTTTCACCTGACGGGGAGGAGTTTCACCAGGGGGACGTAGCGCGTGGGAGGATCACGCCATTCCCCCCTTCAGTTCCCCTTCCCACCTGAACAGGCGCTCCGACCGACCAGAGGAGGCGCTAGTGCAGCGACCAGCACACATACCCACATCCGGCTTCCCACCCGCAGACAATTAGATACATTGTCGACACTGGTACGTATTTGTATTTTGTAGCATGTTAGACTATGAAGCGTATTGGCATGTTTGTTAATGTAAATTCCTGTCTCTGTGTGTGCACAATCTGTCCTGCAGGGGTGTGCACGCGGATGTGCACTTCTGCATCCATTTATCCACGTGCCTGCCAGTCACTGCGTGAAAAAGACGACTTGAAGAAACACACTTTGCATGGTCAACTTTATCATGTATACAGGTCCACTGGAACACATGCTTTAATAATAATAACAATAATAATAACACTTTTAATGAGTCATTAAAAAAGCATGAAGTCATCGGCCTACATTTATGAAAATTGCACTCTCCTTTACAGAATGGATTAGAAATGAAAAATAAATAAATGCCTTGGCAAATAAATAGTCCCCCGGAAAAGGACGCGTCTCAACTTAAATAAGATCAAGTTACTAAAAATGTATAGAAAAAAAAAAGGTTTGAATAAATGATGAAAATGGTACCAAAATACCCCCATTAAGTGTAGTGTTTTTATGTACAGCTGGAACATTCACAACAGTGTGCACTGGGTAGGAGTGAGGGCTGCAGGTGGGTGGGTGGGTGAGGGTATTTTATAGGGCAGGGGTTCTGGAGCACTTTAATGAAACAAACCCACAAATAGACACAGTAGGCCACAGACATCCGTTTAAAATCATTTTTTCGGGGGACCACAATTCCTGGAAAGTTTGGTTGTCGTTTATTTTATTTTTTTGTTCAGTGTCAAACTTGCTAACCGTGCAAGAGTGCGAACGGGCGGCAAGAGTGGAACAGCTACTCCATCTACATGGTACATCCCTGGTTAACACTGACATTCTTATTCATCCTCTAGTTGGGACTGTACTCTAGTGAGCTTAGTTAACGTGGAACCAAGCTAATTCCTCTATAACCCCGGATCCCCCGACAAGGACAAGGGACCCCCGGTGGTCCCCGGACCTTGTTTCGAGAACCCAGGGGGCAGTTGAATTCCTACGAGTCCTCCAACCCACACGACCACATAGGTCATATACCCTCTAATACAGTGTTTCTCAACCCAGTCCTCAAGGAACCCCTATCCTGCATATTTTCTTTGCAACCCTGAATAGGTACCTGTTTGTAGTTATTCAACCAATCAGCAATGAATTATGTCAGATGTTGCACACCTTGCATAATTAAGTGCTGCGAGATGATTGGTCGAGTAAGTACAAGCATGGCTACCTATGCAGGGTTACAATGAAAATCTGCAGGATAGGGGGTCCTTGAGGACTGGGTTGAGAAACACTGCTCTAATACGACCCACAGGAGCGTTTCCTAAATTCGCGCCCCTACCGGCGACAAGAGATATGCCACAGATACGTTTCGCCTCTGTGCATTGTGGGTTTTTATCTACTTGCTGACATCCTTTATACAACGCATCAGAGACAGGCTAATAAAGGTGAGTCGTCAGCAAATAGTGATAAAAACAATTTGAGAACAATAGAATATGTAGTCAGTGTGTTTTTGTGTTGTTATCCGTCTAGTATAGTAACTAAGATTGCTATCGTCAGCACGACCACTAGGGGTCGCTTAACTTTAAAACGTAACTGTAGGTCGTAATAAGCTGCTTGTACAAACGACCTACGGGGTCGTTTTTTGGTGGAGGAAGGTCTTAAATTCACTGGTCAGCTAAGCACCACGCCTGGTTTGTGATACAATGTCGACAGAAAACAATAAAAAAAGTGAAAGTATGTGATGGAGGGAGTTGTTTGTATAGCCATAAGTACTCCTGGTTGATTCTGGTTCTGACTTTCTAAGCCGTATTTACACCGACATCTCCAAACCGGGGCGGATTTTCACCACATTTCCACGTTGGACTTCTCCACACCTGGATACAGAACATTTATGGCAGCCATTCTGACTGTTGTAACGACCACGGACGACTAGACTCGCTAGCCCCTCGGCCAACGGGTCGGACCCTTTGGCTGACTGGTTAGCGCGGTCGCCCGTGGCCTGGGCTACCCGGGTTCGGTTCCTGGCTGCCCCTTCGCTACCCTGTGATATTACACCCTTGGCTTTTGGGGCAACAGTACTGCTAATAGCCAATTTGGCGGCATTAACATTTTCACGGACTCCAGAATGGGGCGAATTACCAGAATCCTTCCGATCCATATGAGGTCTAGAGCTCCATGAAGACCTGGAATGGACATCACCGTTTTCCATTGCTGCTGTCGGTGTAAATATGGCTTCCTTGTGCTAGGTTCAGAAAAAAAAATCTCAGAAAACGGTGAGAAGACAACCAGCCAACCTGACTGTGGCTCTTTATTTATTTTTTACCCTGCTTATCATAGCCCTATTGCTGCCCCCAAGTCCTTCCGTGGTCTTATTCTTAACCACACAGGGGATCCACCAGCAACCTCTCCCCAATGCTGAATGGTACAGTCCGAGGAGGGTCAAGGCACCCATGACACAGAACCCCCCCTCGCCCCCATCTTTGGAGTGTAGTTTGTTGTGTGAGGAAAAGTATAATACAGCACCAAGGGTGACTAATGCCCCCTCCCCTCCCCCCACCTTCCCCAGTAAGCAAAACACCACCAAAGATGTCGTCCCCTTCCTGGGAGGAATGTAGTCCGGATGGCACAGAAAGCAAAGTAAGGAACCTCCGTTTTTTCTGTTAACGCGCTCCTCAGATTCCCTCTAGAAGGTGTCAGGTCTGCAGACGGGGACTCTTCTCGTCCCCGTCCTGTCGTCCGTTGAAGAAGAAGGAAAAGAAGACAGTGATGACAACTGCATGGCACGTTGAGACCAAACGACAAAATGTTGTAGTCTCTTAGTTGTTTTTGTTTTTCCCTACGGCCACACCACACCGGGAACTTGAGAGGAACTTGTAAAACTGAGCCGGGCTCAGGGTGCGTTTTCCATCCCTGATCTGGTTCGCCCCGACCTGTTCATGGCCCGAAGGGCATGCATGCATGCATTTTTTGTGTGTTTGTGTGTGCCAAAAGGTGGGAGCGAGAGGTCGAGTGAGGCGGCCTCCTGCATCATCTCACACTGACTGGTCTAAACGAGGTGTAGCTTAATCCTCTTGGGGGGGGGGGGGGTTAGCACCACGTCGAAGTTGTGGATGAAGAACATCAGCGGTGCAGCTAACACCGATTTGGGGGAGCGTTTAAACGCAGTTGTGGATGTGCTTAAACCAAGGGACGGGTTAATCCTTGCGGGGGTGGGGGTAGGGGGGGTGCAGTTCAGCCCCGTATAAGGGAGGGGTTTTAAAGAGTCGTCGGTGTGGTTCTACCCAGATAGTGTTATTTAGGCCACAAGGGGGGAGGTGCTAGGCTCTTTGTGAGGGTCCGGCGGCGGCTCCGGTGAGGGGCGTGGCGGAGCTGCCCTCATATACCATATTCACCATGGAGTGAGGCCCGCCAATCAGCCGGCCCGGGTACGGCCGTGCCTCCACCTGCCGGTCTCGGAAACTCTGGATGTAGCTCTGGAGGGGCGCAGAGAGGAGAGAGAAACGAGAAGAACACGTCACAAAAGGTGCACAGATAATAGTGGAAAATCTACAAGAGGAAAAAGAAGAGGAACAGATGGCACAGAACGCAGAGGAGGAAACAGCAGATGGCAGAAGTGAGTCAGGAGAAACGGCATCAACCCCCCGGATAAAATATAACCAAAAAGCTGCTCACACCAAACCCGACCGAAGATTGCGTCACTTGACTGAAAATATGACGTACATGACACAAGTCACACTCAACAAAACGAAAACCGAAGGGGGCGTCCGAGTAGCGCAGCGGTCTATTCCATTGCCTACCAACGCCGGTTCGAACCTCTGCGTTACCTCCGGCTTGCTCGGGCGTCCCTACAGACAAAATTGGCTGTGTCGTGCGGGCGGGAAGCCGGATGTGGGCATGTGTCCTGGTCGCTGCGTTAGCGCCTCCTCTGGTCAGTCCTGGGGAAACTCCTCACTGTCAGGTGAAACGAAGCGACTGGCGACTCCACATGCATGGGAGGAGGCATGTGGTAGTCTGCAGCCCTCCCCAGATCGGCAGAGGGGGTGGGGGCAGCGACTGGGACGGCTCGGAAGAGTGGGGTAATTGGCCAAGTGCAATTGGAGAGAAAAACGGGGGGAACCCCCCCCCCCCCAAAAAGAGAAAGTAAACTGAAACAACGGTAAACCTGCAAGACACATCACCCGGAGCAGGAACACACTGATCCAAGGCGGACCTGGTGATGTGAGACAGAGGGTTGTCTGGGGGTGTGGTTATCTTAAAGGGGCAATCTCAAAGAATTACACTTACATGAATGTCCGTTAAGATACTATCTTTTTTGGGGGGGGGTCCCCCTTTTCTCTCCAATTGTACATGGCCAACTACCCCACTCTTCCGAGCCGTCCCGGTCCACCCCCTCTCCCGATCCGGGGAGGGCTGCAGACTACCACATACCTCCTCTGATACATGTGGAGTCGCCAGCCTCTTCTTTTCACCTGACAGTGAGGAGTTTCACCAGGCGGACGTAGCACGTGGGAGGATCACGCTGTTCCCCCCAGCCCGACCGACCAGAGGAGGCGCTGGTGCAGCGACCAGGACACATACCCACATCCGGCTTCCCACCCGCAGACACGGTCAATTGTATCTGTAGGGACGCCCGACCAAGCCGGAGGTAACACGCGGATTCGAACCGGCGATCCCCGTGTTGGTAGGCAACGGAATAGACGGCCACGCTACCTGGACGCGCCAGAAGATACTATGATGATTCAGCCTATCACCCAATATGAAAGCCTTTGTGTTTGCAGTATCAGTGAAAATACAAAGTGTGCACAGGAAGTAACGCATTTGACTTCCGTCAGCAGTGACTGGTCCACCAGAGAGGATAGGGCAGACCATCCTCTCTGGTGGACCAACAACAGAGAAGCTCCACCTGGTCCAACGAAAACAGCTTAATAACAAAACAGTAATGGACATTTATTTAGCTGAGTGAAGTGAACAATGAATGCCTCTACCTGCTTGGGTAGGACATCCCCAAAATATCGAAACTAACTGAGGTATTCAGTCCAAAATACTGCAGTATTTGGTTTTATCAGTACAGCACTCAAATAACGACAGAAATCGACCCCAACAACAACAACAACAACAACAGAACACTGCCCAAAAACGAACACAACACGGTTCATGTTGCCAGCCCTCACCGGTGACAGGACGTCTCCGTCGTAGCGGCGGATGGGGTTGGGCTTGCGGCGGTAGGCGGGCTCCGGGTTGAGGGGCTTGGCCTGGTTGCCGTGGTGATGGTAGTGATGAGAGGAGCCGTGTTGCTGCTTCCGCCTTTTCTTGCTGCGGCTGCGGTCGTCCCGCTGACGGATCCGCATCACCTGCATCCTCCTCTGCTGCCGGCTGATGATCACTGAGAGGGAGAGAGAGAGAGAGAGAGAGAGAGAGAGAGAGAGAGAGAGAGAGAGAGAGAGAGAGAGAGAGAGAGAGAGAGAGGTTTTCAGCCAATGACTAAGCTTCTCATGGAACTTCAACACATCCGGAGTCCGGTTCTTCTAACCAGTAGCAGCATGGTGGACATTCAGAACCAGAACCTTGTGGCAATTAGGGCTGAAAATGTCGATATGCTTGGATATCGCTACACTATCTTTCACAATATTGTATTGATTTTTAAAAACACTGCCTTCTTAAATTCACACAAATACGCCCGACCAAGCCGGAGGTAACACAGGGATTCAAACCGGGATCCCTGTGTTGGTAGGCAACAGAATGGACCGCTACGCTACCCGGACGCCCTACTGTCTTATTAAGAAGTGCTGTGTGATTTGCTACAGCCTCATGTAACCTTACACATAATACCAACAACGATGATGATGATGATGATGATGATGATGATGATGATGATACTATTCAAGAAAAAAGCTCTGGTATCGGCATCGGTCGGTATTGGTATTGGTCAATACCGATATGGGCAGTATCGGTATCGGCCAGTACCGGTATGGGTAGTATCGGTACAGACAGTATCGGTATCGGTCAGTACCGGTATGGACAATATCGGTATCGGTCAGTGTCGGTATCGGCAGTTATCCACATTCAGGTATCGGAATTGGATCCGAACTGAAAAAAATGTGGATCGGCACATCTCTAGTCTTCACACACACACGCACACACACACACACACACACACGCACACGCACACACACGCACACACACAGAGGCCTCTCTCACAGCTCAGCAAAGCTCCAGATATTGTGCGTGGATAAACTATGTGCAGGCACTCTGCATGTGCGCTATCTCTCACGAGGTCCCAGTTGAATGCGTCCTCATCGACACCGTCACACACTGCGGCGCACCTCCTCTCTCACACACCTGACTTCACCCTCCCCGTGGCAACACAAACACACACTTACAAATGAAGACAAGCATACCAGGCACACGCACTGCGGGTATGTACACGCCTGGTGCCCTGGGTTGTGTAGCCGTTTGGGATGGAACCAGTTGTCTGCGCAGGCCTGCCCCATCTGGTACCCCCCCCCCCCGAGACATCCTATCTTTTCTGTGGCTGTGTCAACCTGCTTTCTCTATCAATCCATCTCTCTCTCTTTCTCACTCGATCTCTATATCTCAATCCATCCATCTCTCTCTCTCGCTCTCTCAACCCACCTCTCTCTATCTCGCTCTCTCAATCCATCTCTCGCTCTCTCAATCCATCTCTCTCTCTCTCGCTCTCTCTCTCAGTCCACCTCTCTCTTTCTTACTCGATCTCTATCTCTCAATCCATCCATCTCTCTCTCTGGCTCTCTCAATCCATCCATCTCTCTCTCTCGCTCTCTCAACCCACCTCTCTCTATCTCGCTCTCTCAATCCATCTCTTTCGTACTCGATCTCTATCTCTCAATCCATCCATCTCTCTCTCTCTCTCTTGCTCTCAATCCATCTCTCTCTCTCGTTCTAGCTCTCTCTCTCTCTCTCTCTCTCTCTCTCTCTCTCTCTCTCTCTCTCTCTCTCTCTCTCTCTCTCTCTCTCTCTCTCTCTCTCTCTCTCTCTCTCTCTCTCTCTATATATATATATATATACACTCACTGGCACTTTATTAGGTACACCTTGCTAGAGTACCGGGTTGGACCCCCCTTTTGCCTTCAGAACTGCCTTAATCCTTCGTGGCATAGATTCAACAAGGTACTGGAAACATTCCTCAGAGAGTTTGGTCCATATTGACATGATAGCATCACGCAGTTGCTGCAGATTTGTCGGCTGCACATCCATGATGCGAATCTCCGGTCCACCACATCCCAAAGGTGCTCTATTGGATTGAGATCTGGTGACTGTGGAGGCCATTTGAGTACAGTGAACTCATTGTCATGTTCAAGAAACCAGTCTGAGATGATTCGAGCTTTATGACATGGCGCGTTATCCTGCTGGAAGTAGCCATCAGAAGATGGGAACACTGTGGTCATAAAGGGATGGACATGGTCAGCAACAATACTCAGGTAGGCTGTGGCGTTGACACGATGCTCAATTGGTACTAAGGGGCCCAAAGTGTGCAAGAAAATATCCCCCACACCATTACACCACCACCACCAGCCTGAACCGTTGATACAAGGCAGGATGGATCCATGCTTTCATGTTGTTGACGCCAAATTCTGACCCTACCATCCGAATGTCGCAGCAGAAATCGAGACTCATCAGACCAGGCAACGTTTTTCCAATCTTCTATTGTCCAATTTGGTGAGCCAGTGCAAATTGTAGCCTCAGTTTCCTGTTCTTAGCTGACAGGAATGGCACCCGGTGTGGTCTTCTGCTGCTGTAGCCCATCTGCCTCAAGGTTCGACGTGTTGTGCGTTCAGAGATGCTCTTCTGCATACCTCGGTTGTAATGAGTGGTTATTTGAGTTACTGTTGCCTTTCTGTCAGCTCGAACCAGTCTGGCCATTCTCCTCTGACCTCTGGCATCAACAAGGCATTTTCGCCCACAGAACTGCCGCTCACTGGATATTTTCTCTTTTTCGGACCATTCTCTGTAAACCCTAGAGATGGTTGTGCGTGAAAATCCAGTAGATCAGCAGTTTCTGAAATACTCAGACCAGCCCGTCTGGCACCAACAACCATGCCACGTTCAAAGTCACTTAATCACCTTCTTCCCCATTCTGATGCTCGGTTTGAACTGCAGCAGATCGTCTTGACCATGTCTACATGCCTAAATGCATTGAGTTGCTGCCATGTGATTGGCTGATTAGAAATTTGCGTTAACGAGCAGTGGACAGGTGTGCCTAATAAAGTGGCCGGTGAGTGTGTATATCAATCCATCTCTCTCTCAATCCGTCTATCCTTCAAACCACAGTAAAGAGACAGAGAGAGAGAGAGAGAGAGAGACAGAGAGACGAGAGAGCGAGCGAGAGAGAGAGGAAAGAGAGAGAGAGAGAGAGGGGCGAGAGAGAGAGAGAGAGCGAGAGAGAGAGAGAATAGAGAGAGAGAGAGAGAGAGAGAGAAGAGAGAGAGAGAGAGAGAGAGAGAGAGAGAGAGAGAAGAGAGAGAGAGAGCGAGAGAGAGAGAGACAGAGAGCGAGAGAGAGCGAGCGAGAGAGAGAGAGAGAGAGAGATGCGAGAGAGAGAGAGACAGAGAGACACAGAGACAGAGAAGAGCGAGCGAGCGAGAGAGAGAGAGACAGAGAGACAGAGAGACAGAGACAGAGAGAGACAGAGAGAGAGAGCGAGAGAGACAGAGACAGAGAGAGAGAGCGAGAGGAGAGAGAAGAGAGAGAGAGCGAGCGAGAGAGAGACAGAGAGAGCGAGCGAGAGAGAGAGAGAGAGAGAGAGAGAGAGAGCGAGCGAGAGAGAGACGAGAGAGAGAGAGAGAGAGAGAGAGAGAGAGAGAGAGAGAGAGAGAGAGAGCGAGAGAGAGAGAGAGAGAGAGAGAGAGAGAGAGAGAGAGAGAGAC